>NW_006263645.1:431981-443105 GCF_000469605.1 Apis dorsata | reverse complement strand
AAAAATTCGCACACAAATCAATTTTCCGTCACAATCCTAAAAATTATAAACCCCGTTCGAAGAACAATAAATGTTCCGGGACGGGGCGAATTCGTAACTCCTCCCCAATGTCCAAATAAGAGAATTCGTCCGTGGTTACGGGATTCCAATCGATATCGACAAACTCGTCTTTAATCGAGACGGGATCTCTGGAATTAAAACGTACATTAAAAATATATATATATTAATAATAAAAATAATAATAAAAATAAAAATAATAATAATAAATTATAATAAATATATATATATTAATATAATATATAATAAATATAATATAATATATATTATATAACGAATCGGTGATATCCCACGAAATTTCAAAATTCATCACAATCATGCGTTTACCCCGTTTTAGCGAAATTCGTCCACATCTTGGTCATTCGTTCCAACGTGATCCTGTCTTTCGTTCCAATCGCCGGTGGATCCGGATTTTCAACTTTGCATTTCGGCAGATATAACAAGTACGCGATATCGTCCACGTGAGATGTTCCTGAGATAAATCATTTGATATAATATAGATTTCTCGAGTTAATGGCCTTAAATATCGCATTTGTCACTTAAAACACGATTATTATGGAAATATCGTGATGCATTGATATATAAGATATTACGTGTATTAAATATAAATAATAAATAATTTGGAGAAAAATATAGTTACCGGAAGCTTGGCGTTTCACTAGCAGATCGGTGGGTGTTTTCTCATTGCCAACGTAGGAAAATTTGCAAAAGTAACTAGGCGAGGTTACCCTTCTTATTCGATCCTGCAGCCATACGATCGCGGGAATGGCGAAATAAACGTGGCCCAAAAATTCCGTCAATTCATCGAAATTATTGGCGGTGATTGATTTCCCATTGAAATAACGCTGCTTCACCGATCTGTATAAATGTTTAACTTTCTCGTCCTCCAACATCTTCAACGATCCTAAGTTTCTCACATGCGTCAATAGATATAAATTGAATATTCGCACGAGTTGCTCATTTTTATCTGAAAAAGAAAGAATATACATATATATATATATATTATTATACATATGATTTTATTATTATAGTCGATTTTTCTTTTTAAATGAAAAATTACTTTGCAAAAACATAATGAACTCGTTGGACGTGTGACTGACCATCACAGGGATGTCTATCTCTTTTTTGATTAATTGCTCGAAAGACTCTGGTAAAACAGGATTCTCCGCTATTTCGTCGCTATTCATTCCAAAAGCAAGGTTAAAACTTAATTTCTCCTAAAGAAATAAGATATATATATATATATTTTTTAAAGATGAAATCGATTATTTTTATTTTTTCAAATTTGTTTAAAAGAAGCTTGGAAGAGTTTTGTGAAACGGAAACTTGTCAATATTTCAATTCTTGGTAAAATAACAAGAAAATAGAAAGAAAACATTTCGAAAATTTCAAGAAACTTTGTGATTGTTTGTTATAATAATTGAAAAAAACGTTTGATTAAAAGCACAAGGTAAATATGAAAGGAAGAATATATTTGCCTCTTTGGACAGGAGAGCAGTCTGAGCGCGTGCGATATCTTCAGCAGATACTGTCCGCAGGAATTCGATTACTTCGACAGGATCGTTTGACAAATTTCCAAGATACTTGGCCAAATTAAAGCCACGCTCTGGACGGCTTTGATTAATCGCCCAAAAACTTCTCATCGATCCGCTTTGCATAATCGCTTTGTGGAATAATCCTGAAATATTAGAACAACCAATTGTTAGCCAAGAAAGCTTAAAGAATAAATATTTCAATTAAATAGATCGATTAAATACCCTTTGCGCGCGGCGACATGAGCAAAGCGTGGGTTAAAGCTGCCCCGGCGCTAACCCCAAAAATCGTCACGTTGTCAGGATCTCCTCCGAAACTGGCAATATTTTCCCTCACCCATTCCAATGCCGCGATCACATCTTTCAACCCTTGATTCCCTGGCGCCACTTTGTCACCCAGATTTAAAAATCCTTCAAATACAAAATTACGAAAATACGAAAATTAAACTCTTTAACTGGATCATTTCTTTTTAGCAATTGGATATGGAAACTCTTTTGATTTGAACAGATAATAGATCGATACTTCTTGAATGGCTCGATAATCCAATTGCATTCAAGAGAAAAAAATTATTTCAAAATAGAGAAACAATGAATCTGTATGATTTTAGATACTCGATACTTTAATCCGATAAATGGATAGATAATCGACGAAACTGACCGAATGCTCCGAGCCTGTAGTTAGTCGTGACGACGACAACGTCTTTAGCGAGCAAATAATCAGGTCTGAAGTGTTGAAAGCTTGAGGAGCCTATCGTAAATGCACCGTCATGAATCCAGAACATGACTGATTTCTTTGATTGTGAAAGGGAGTTAGTGTAGACGTTCAGATACAGGCAATCCTCGTTGCCGATAATCAATGGTGGAACATCTTGGGCCTGGGAGCAGATGTACTCGTTAACGTCGGATGTGTCCTTTACGCCAGTCCATGGTTCAGGTGGTTGCGGGTCCTATATTTTTTTTTTTTATAAAAAAATTGCACGAATCAAGGTTATTAAACGGTGATGTTTAATAACCTTGGTTAAAATAATATCGCAATTGCAGTTCGAAACTTTATATTTAGATTTCAATAAATCGACTCGACGATTTCTAAAATAAACTTCGAATGGCAAATAATTTATTAGTTAGATTTCTATATTTTGCATTCTAGTGTATAATAATTCTTTTCAATTCAAGGAGGAAATTATGTAATATATATAAAATTCAAATCATAAGATTAGTTGCTTAATTAATGATGATTAAAAAAAAAGAAATTATTATTAAAAAGAAAATTGTTGTCATACCTTGAATCTGAGCTCTCCAATGGGGGGAGCAGCGAAAGGTATTCCTCTGAAAGCTATGTATCGAGAGCCTAGGCTACTTTCTAGTTCCGCACCTTTTAATTTGCCTTCTTGTACGATTACTATTAAATCACTCATTTTTTTCACTAAGTTCTTATTCAATTATTATTATTGCAATTATTATCGTTGTTATTTCGTATAAATGTTCACAGTTTTGACGCAAAGTCGGGTTCGAATTAATTTTGATTTTATATAATTTTAATTTAAGATTGCGTATTTTAAATTTTAATTTCTTTTCAAATTTAGATTCACCTTAAGACAAACCATCACTTGTAATTCGTAAGAATACTCAACTGCTAATAGTGTACTTACATGTAAGATTAAATTAATCTCGAATCTTATAAAAATATAACTATCTAACTTGAGTCTTATATACACAATAAAACTCTATATTAAGTAATTTTATACTCGGATTAAAAGATATCTGTTTATTCTTTATCCATGTATTTTTGATTTATACTCTATTTATCTTCTTTTTTTTTATTCCCATCATGCACTTTTTTGTCCACTTCCGTTGTGAAATGAATATGTAACCGATTTGTAAAGATTTTAAAGTAGCAAATAAAAAGCTGAATAAATTGCAAAAAAAGTAATTATATAAAATACAGAACATAATGATGTTGGATAAATTATATAATAAAATACTCGGCGGTATAAAATAGTTAGATTAAAAAAAAAAAAAATACCTAGACAACCGACATCGACATCAAATCATCAAATAAAAAAGAATATTGGAAACACATTAGAAAATCAATAATAATAAACTGTGATTTCCAATGTATTTACCAATTAGATATTAAAACACAATGTGATACTTTAAGTATTCGAATAAGTACACAAAATAAAAAAAAAAAAAATAACGTGAAAATAATAAATTATTATTAATTATTATTAATTATTATAATAGATATAATTATTATAATAGATTATAATTATTATAATTATATATAATTATTACTATAATTATTACTAATATATATAATTATTATATATAATTATTACTAATTATTACAGATATTATAAAATATATTACAGATATTATAAAATATATGAAAGTATCAAATGAAAATAACAAATGTTATTACATGCAAAAAAATAAAAGACGAATTGTATTTACTTGATATAGATACTTTGATTTTTTCTTGAAAATGATGTCGATATCGTGTACAAAGAATAAATAAGCGAAAACAAAAATTAGATAAAAATTGAAAAGTGCAATTAATAAACATAAATTTTAAAAAAAAATTTGATTTTCTCGAAAATGAAGCATCATTGTCCAGGCAGTGTTAAAATTTTATAACTTATGGGACAATCTAGCAGAGATGCCGATATCGCTATGATGTCATCGATTATTACAAAGAAGAAGACAATTATATCACTTATTATATTATCATTTAACATCTGAATAGCATTCAATATATTAGTCTGTATTTAATACACGGTGCTAAAAGTTTTATTATATCGTAAACTTTTTTAACATTATCGTTTTTTTTTTTTTGTATAAAAGAATACGTGAGTAATAAATATATTGTTATTTCGAAGTCTTTTTTTCAGAATTGAATTTATATTTTTACGTAATATATTCTACGTTTCAATTCATTTTATGCAACAGTGATACTCTTGTATTTAATAAACAATTTCAGGCTTGATTCTTATATAGTTGTATAATATGATTGTATAAATATTCCGAATTTAATTAATTTAATTAATTTAATTATTTGAATAATTCATTTTCGAAACTATCTCGGTATCAAATGATATTTCTGATGAAAAAAATATTTATTTACTCATATCCTAGATTTGTGCGATTATCGTTTGGAATGAATCATAGCGATAAAATAATGAAAAAATTTTCAAGATTTTTTTCAAGATTCGAATTTTCAATTTATCGAGAAATTACAAAATATCTATATATTATCGGGAGGAACGATTTCTTGCAAAAAAATTATTGAATAATAATTTATCAAAAAAATTACCTTATGGAGTAGACAAATGTGGTCTTTATAGAAAAATGATTTTAAAATCATGCGTGAATTTTACTTAATCGAATATACGATTTTTATATGATGAATTTTAAAAGAAATGTTGAATTTTAAAAATATATCTATCAATTTCGCAACAAATGATTATGATATTATAACATTGTTAACAACTTTCATGGCTGATGTTACTGATTTATATTGATTATCTTCACGATTGATTATTTTTTTTTTTAAATGTTCAATTATTGCAATTTTGATAACAATCGGCATAATTTCTTTTTTTTTAATTTATTTCACTGTTAAAACAATCGAAATTTAGATTAGAAAAAAATATTATTTCGTTCATTTTGTTCATTACAATTTCATAAAATAAGGAAAAATTAATATAAAATAAAAAATAAATATTATTCGATAATTAATCTGAACTCACATTCCCTTGAATGCTTCACATATTGAATATAGAATAATAAATAATATTAAAATTGTAATTACAAATAATTACAAAAAATTACAATATGATATAAATCAAAGCTCAAAATTTCAATATTTTTTTGTTCTTTTAAACTTGACAATTGATATATTTTATAACTAATATATATATAATGATAATAACTTTTTTATATGATAATTTTGTAATAATATCAGATAGAGCAAAATTTTAAATCAAAATATTTTTAATGATTTATCACTCTGTCGTAAAAAATATTGTAACCATTCAAATTATAAGTGTATGCAAAATTGAAAAAAAAACTGAACCTTTCGAGGATTGACTTTATTCGTTCAAAAAAATTTTCCATCGATAAAAAAATTGCTTCATTAAATAAATAGTGTCATCATATTTGAATTTTTTTAATTGAATTTTCTTATATTATAGAATATTATAAAATATTAATTTCGACTATTTTTATTTGTTGCTGTCTATATCTTTAATGAAAATAATATTAATCAAAATTTGATTAAATTCAAATTTAATTAATTTTATCCAAAACGAGAAAAACAAAGTTAAAATTATTGTAAATAAACAATTTTATTTGATTAATTTTAATTGCTTATTAATAATTCCTTCGTTTATTTTTTATAATTATATTTTCTAATCGAACATTGTTTAATTCTTTAATGCAAATCTTTTCTAGAGTCGTATATAATAATAAATAATAATATATATAATACCAATAATAATTTTTTATATCGTTATATTGAATTTTAAAATCTATAGTATAGATTTACAATTTGCTCTTTTTTATAATAAGACAATTGATAAAATAAAAAATATACAAATTGTACTCATCTATTTTTAAACTTTAAATTGACGTGCAACATGTATTATTCAACTTTTGAGTTATTTTTTTTTAAATTAGTAAAAAAACTAATCGTTTCATATATATTAACTTAATATAAAACAACTACTCGAGTGAATAATCGAAATTATAATGACTTAAATTATAATAATAGCGACATCTATTCAATAAAATTCTACTAAGATGTACTTTTATAAAAATTTGCAGATTTTTATTGCTGCTGTAGCAAAAAATAATAAGTTCAAATTTACCTTTTAATTAATGGATAAAATTTACAAAAGTCTCTCCATTGGCTTAAAAAAAACTTCAAATGTTTCAAATCTAATATAATAAATCAAAATCTTGAAAATCAAACCTTTTAATGCGTATAATACAATACATACACGTCACAAATACACATAAAATACGCGAATTCGTACATGAGAATATAATAAAAAAGTTAGATTTTTTTACTTTTATTTCCTTCACTTTGATTCTACACGCACCAAGTCAAGTGAGAAACATATCGAAATATGATTCTTTTGCATTTATTTTACATTTATTTCACAATATGTCATACGAAATTTAAATATTAGATCTATCCTACACCTCGTCTACGATATAACTAATGGCAGCGATAAACTACGGCAGCAATTTACCATACTTTATACCTTATAGCCTATACTTCTCTAACGGTTAAGATTAGATATAATTATTTACAAACAAATCGAACGAATAGATTTCGATGATTCTTAGAAAACAATATTTTAGACAATTATTACACATATAACCGCATAATTTTTGAAATATTTTCAAATAAAATATAATTGTTTTATTATATTCTAATATAACGTGTATTATTTGCTTATTCTATCAGATGGATCAAAATTCAAAATGTAAAATAGATGAATTAATTAAAAATTAGTTTTTTACGAGTTTGAGAATTATCTGTCTAGTGCCATTCTAATTCTATCCAGGAGGAATTTAAGCGAAAATAAAATATAAAACAATTCTTGGAATTCTTCTTCCGAAATTATAATGACAAGAATGAAATATTTCTGTCTTCTATTTATTGCAATTTGTCAATGATTAATTTTTTTAATCTGGTCATTTTGTTATCACGTGTTATTATGTGTTCACATTGAGAAGAAATAAATTACGCACACTCGCATTAAGAATGTATAGATAAAATTCTATTAAGTATTCTGTATAATTTTATTATAAGTAATTAGCAATTTTGTTTTTTTAAAAAAGCACTTTAGATAAATAGTACAGCGTTATCGATACTTTTCTCTCCTAATTCATTTATCGCTTTAATACTATTACTATAATATTATAACTATTTATAAGAAGAATTTGATAAAAAATACGTTGCCTTATCAATCTTTCCCTAATTCGTTTATCTTTTTAACGATAAAATGAAAAACTTATTTAAAAAAAAAATTATTAAAAGATATTTAAATGAAATAATAGAAAAATCGAGAAAGATCACTAAACTGCACATAAATATTCAATGTTTTTATTTTAAATTTACTGGGTTTTTATTTTGTAAATCAAACGCAATTATAATTAAATAATAAAATATAATTATAAGTATACTCAATCATAATTTAAAATTATATATAGTTTTTTTAAATAATAAATCGTTAAAATATTGAATACATTTAAATACATTATATACAATAAATAATAAATGACATATTAACGATGTGCATGATTTAATAATCAATGTATATAATACATAAATATGACATTATAATAAAATGTATATAAAATATATTTGTATATATTATATATGTGTATAAAATATGCTGAAAATAAAATATAAAAAGATTAATTTAACATTTATCGTTTAAAGGAAATCAAGAATTAATCGATTTTTAATTGATAATAATTGATAAATCTTGATTAAAATCTATCAAAGAAAATATGAAAAAAACATCTTTGTATTTTTTCAAATGCTCTGAAATTTTAAGGAATGGGAGAAAAGGGGAAAAAAGAAACTTAGCTTCGAGTCTTCGTTAATTTCTAAGATATTATTATAAACTTTTGATATGATACTCTTGACAATGAATGCCTCATTACGAGCTTATCTATTTTTTTATAAAGTTTTATATATTTCTAAATAATTTCTTTCTTATGAATTACAACGTTATCAAGTTTTCTAAGTACATGTTATGAGAATGTTCTCTATAAATTACTTGATCACTAGCATAAAAATGTTTTGCTTTATTATTATTTATATATAATTAATTCTATGTAATAATAATTATTCTATGTAATAATAATTAAAATGTATTTCGTTATTAAATATTAATACATCAAATGAACACATTTCTGTAATCTTTGTTAGAATTGCTTTTTAACATTTCATTTTTGCATTATTTTTGCATTATTATACATTGATACAATTCCATTACATTCTCAAAGATATAATATATACATAATATAAATGTATAAGTATATAGTAAGTGTGCAATTTATTTTATATGCTTCCATAGAAAGAAATACATGGCAATATAATTTATTCTGATGGTCATGATATTAATTTTACAAATTTTTATTTAATCAGAATTTTTTTATATGTAATAGGTAAATCTTGTTGAACAATATATTTCTTTTTTCTTGTTCCATATGAAATTCTATATTGGACAAAATGTTGATTCTTATTAAAAGAATTCATCACGACAAAATTTCTAATTGAGCAATCTTTATTACATTAGATATCTGTGATTTTATAATATTAAAATTTTATATATATTATATATAATAAATATACAATAAATTTTGAAAGTTAATAATTCAAAAATAATTTATAAAAAATACACGTCTAAATGTTAATTATAATAAAATTTAATTCTAATTTTCTCAGAATTCTTCAACAATTTATGATATCATTATGATATTTTTTTTTTTTTCACATAATTTTCATTTGATAAATATTAATATTTTTTTTCCATATTTCTGATATTTTAATATCATGTTTAAACATTTAAAACGGACATATTGTATACAATATAAGATTAGATACATGATTAACTTAGATTACACTTAAGCATGATTACGTAGCATCCCATATACATAATGAAAGGAAAAATATGAAACTTATATAAGATTATAAAAATGATTAAAATTATAATTTTAAAAATATATGCATAATGAAATTATATAATATCGTTAATGATAGAATATTAATCATTCATTAATATTAACCATTCAAATTCGAAGATATTAAATAGATATTACATTTATATTTATATTTTTTTATTCTTCATTTTTAATTCCTCATTAGATTCCTCATTTAATTCCTCAAAGATAACGAGATAGACACAAGTACGCAATGCAATCATTAGAATAAATAACAGTATATTTATTTTTTATATTTTTTTTTAAATTAGAACTTAATTTAAGAAATTTAATTTAATCAGAAGAATCTTATTCTCAAGAATGATTTTAGATCCGGCCTTATTAAATGATAAAAACTAACAAAAAATAGAATTTATAATTGAATTGAGATAACCACAATGTTTTTCATTAAAGTTTATCATCAAATCTGAATTCCTTAAAGAAGCTATTATATATTTATTATGCCATGAATCCAAAATAAAACAAGGTTTTAATTAATCAAAGAAATTATATGTGAATATTTAAATAGAAATAATCCTGTTATTTTATAATTTATTATCAATTCATTTTTGAAAAATGTAATTTATAGGCAGATATATTCATCAATTTAGACAATGTCTTTTATGTCATGGTTCAAGATTTTAAATTTCTTTCATAAAAAATAATATTTCACAAAGATTAAACAATATTTATGAAATCGATAATATAATCTTTGATACAAAATATTATTATCATTATTATTATTTAGAAATAAATTATTTAATTAAAATATCATTACATTATACATAATTTATAATTAAATATGATAAAGTATCATATAAATTAATATGATAACAGGATAGAGTTTTGCTTCATAGTTTTAACTATGATAAATGGAAATGTATAATGATATAAAAAAAAAAAAAAAATAGATAAAAATACAATATAAGAAAACGTGTTGAGCAAGAGCAATATTTTATTAATTGAACGTTTGATTAATTGAATGTAATAAAAAACTCTTCTTTGAAAAGATTAGCTAACATCATATCAATTTATAGTCGCTTGTGAATTATATATTGTTGCTATAAGATTTTTTTTTTTTTTGGTATATTAAGTTATTACATAAAATTAAGATTAAATTCTATTTTATAGTATTTGATAATAAAAAGTTTTAATGATAAAAAATTATTGTATGTATAAATTATAAGCGTTTAAAATTTATTTTTTAATATTTTCTATTTTTAATCGCTTTATTCCTAATTTATTTATTGAGAGATTATTTATTAACAGACGATTAAAAATTTGATATCAATAGGACAATCTGGATGAAAGAATTAAACAATATTTACAACATAATTAAACATAATTCAACGTTTATTTTAGTACGAAGCATCTAAAGGGAACAAAAGGAAGATTAAAAATTAATAAAATTAAAACAATTCTTAGATATTATAAAATGTATATATATATATACCTTTATTACCTTTATTACCTATTCAAAATAAAAATCAATGTTATTATTTATTATCTTATGAATATAACAATATATAAATACATAAATGTCATAATTAATCATCATTGTTTGTAGTACATTCAATTATTCATAATTATTCATTTAATATATTTTTTTATTACGTGATTGAAAAATCATATGTTATTTTAAACAAAACATGTATACATATAGCGAAAAGAATCTATCTTATTTACAATTCTTTTAGAAATGTTTAATAATCTTCATATAAAAAGTATTGAGTAGTCAAGTAATCAAGTCTAAATATAAATCTAATAATGCTTTAAAACTTCCTTATTTATATGTGTGTATGTATTAGATATG
>NW_006263645.1:427986-431628 GCF_000469605.1 Apis dorsata | reverse complement strand
TATATATATATATATATATACATATATATATTTAAATCAAAATAAGAAAATGGTTAATACATGTACATATTATCGTAAATTATATATAAAATTAAAAAATTAAAATTATATGAAGGAAAAAAAATTAAAATTTGAAAAATATTAATTTTTCATTCACTAAAATAATTTGGATGATAAAAGATGTGATGGAAGAGGCAATAGACACAATTCATTTCCTATGTCCAAATAACAAAAATCATTCACCGTTGCAGGTTTCCAATCAGCATTAACAAACTCGTCTTGAATCGAAGTAGGTTTCCTAAATTAAACATACAAAATATAATCATTAATTATTTTTTTTCATGAGATATTCGTAGAATATTTTTATAATTTTTTTTTTTTTGTAAAATCGATTCAAAATACAAATGTTGATATACAAAAGTTTCGATTGAGATTTATTTATTAAGTTAACAATTTAATTAAAGCGAAAAGAAAATAAGATAAAATAGTGTAAAAGAGATAAAGTTGTCTATTTCCGTCTCGCTTCATCTAACGCAAATTTACAAGGAAAGAAAAAATTAAAAAAATTACGAAACTATATTTATTAATAGTATTTATATAGATGTGTATTACACAAATTTAAAATCAATTTTTATAAGGATTACAGAAAAAAAAAATTACGTAATACATACTTACTAAAAATTTTTGAATTTTTGAAATTAAGGATCTTTACTTGTTAAAACTTAACAAATAAATTTTTAATTTTAGATATTTTGGTATTTAAATTTTGTTTGTTTCTCTGATCTCTAGGTATCTAAAGATATCTTTGTATATTAAAATTTAAAATCATGTTTCACATTTACCCCGTTTTAGCAAAATTGGTCCACATCCTAGTCATTCGTTCCAACGTGATCCTGTCTTTCGTTCCAACCGCCGGTGGATTAGGATTTTCAGTTTTACATTTCGGTAAATATAATAAATATGCGATATCGTCCACGTGAGATGCTCCTAAAAATTTAATAAAAGAGAACAAAAATTAAATATTTTACTTTTGATAAGAAAATGCATACCGCGATATGATATGATTATGCGATATAAGAGATTGAAAAAAAAAATGACGGTCTCACCAGAAATGTGACGTTTTACTAGAAGATCTGTAGATGTTTTCTCGTTGCCAATGTATGAAAATTTACAAAAGTAATTAGGCGCAGTTAATCTTTTCACTCGATCTTCTAACATTAACATCGCAGGAATACCGAAGAACGTATCGGTCATAAAATTTGATAGATCGTATAATTTCTCTTTATCGATCGGTTTTCCCCCAAAATATCGATCTTTTACCGCATTGAATAAATTTTTTATCTCCGCATCTCCTAACTTCTTTAATGTCCCCAAAGCTTTCACGTGCATAGGTAGATATTCGTTATAAATGTTCAACGATTTTTCGCTTATATCTGAAGATAATAGAAAATAACGATAATAATATCGATATTCGTGTATTATCATTTCATATTTCTAAATAAAATTCACCTTTCATAAACATAATGAACTCGTGCGACGTGTAACTAATTATGACTGGGACATTCGCATCTTTCTTCAACAATTGTTCGATAGATTCTGGTAATACAGGATTCTCTGCTACCTCGTCGTTATTGATTCCAAAGGCAAGATTATGGGATAACGATTCCTACAAGACGAAATAGGAAATTTTTGTTTGTTTCATTCTTTGTTTCTGATAATATAATTGCGATAATATAATATAATATAATATAATAATATAATAATATAATAATAATATATAAATTTAAAAAAAGAAAAAAAAATTGTTTGCCTCGCGCGTAAGAATAGAAGCTTGAGCCTTGACGATATCCTCAGCTGGCACCGTCCGTAGAAATTCGATCACCTCTTCAGGATCTCGAGAATCTTTTCCGAGAAGAGAAGCCAGTTTGAAGCCACGTTCAGGAAGACTTTGATTCATGGCCCAAGAACATCGTATCAATCCACTGTGCATAATCGCTTTGTGGAATAATCCTATAAATTAGCATAGGAGAATTAATTAAGTTAGTTTTTTTTCAAATTTTTAATTAAATTAGTTTTAGACAAATCACTTACATAAAACATAAAATTAATTAATCGAAATTGATTGTTACCGCGTGCACATGGCGATAAAAGCAAAGAATGAACTAAAACTCCTCCAGCGCTGGCGCCAAAAATAGTAACATTATTAGGATCTCCACCGAAATTAGAAATGTTTTCCTTAACCCATTTCAAAGCAGCGATTAAATCTTTCAGCCCTTGATTTCCTGGCGCGACTCGGTGGCCAAGATTTAAAAATCCTTTAAAATTTAAAATTTACTTTAAAATTTTTGAGTGAAAAGTATTTTTTTCGCTGTTTTTCTTTATTTTACACTTTTAAAATTTGAAAAAAAGGAAATGTATATATGAGCAAAATAAAACTAACCGAATGCCCCAAGTCTATAATTAGTTGAAACAACAACGACATCTTTTGCGAGTAAATAATCAGGCCTTGAACCTTCCTGAAAACTTGAATTGCCTACTACAAATGCACCACCATGTATCCAAAACATAACTGGTTTCGATTGATTAAGTGAATTAGTGTAAACATTTAGGTAAAGACAATCTTCATTGCCGAACAATTTAAAAGGTTCAACTTCTTCTTGCTGTGAACATATATATGTCTTCAATTGGGAGGTGTCCTTGATACCAGTCCATGGCTGAGGTGGTTGCGGATCCTAATTTAAGAAGAAATTAAAAATCTTATTTAAAAATATTACTTAGAAATATGGTGTGAATTATTAAAATTAATAAACGATTAGAAATCATATTTTGCTCTTCATCACGAATAAAATATCGAGAGTTCATCAAAAGATTATTAAATTATATTAGAAGTTAAAAGATTAGAAGTTATATTATTTTATTTATAAATAATTCAAGAATATATTTTTCTAAATATGATGTGTACATAGAAACATAAATATTTTCATAATCAATATCTAAATAATATAACTATAAATTAACTGTAAACTGAATTTTTAAATTTTTTTTTGAAATATCAAATATCTAAATTATTTATTTATAAATTTTTAAAATTATGAAATTATTGGATAAATTTCAGATAAATTTTGGAAAATTTCAGATAGATAGATTTTAAAAAATTCATTTTTTTTCTAAGTTTTTCGATTTATATTACATATATATATTTAATATATTATATAAAATAATATTTGAGATATTGCAAAAATATAAAATATAAAATTATATATTATAAAAATATATAAAAATTAAAATTAGGAAATCATTTTATCAAATCAGTTATGAATTTTAAAGTTAAGAAATCATTTTATAAAAAATTTTATCAAAAATGTTTAAACATAGTAATTCAATGTCTAATCTTGTCTATTTTTAATGTAAAGCATAAAACATTCAAGAGATAAGATTAATTAAATTTTATTAAAACAATTCTTTCATAAATTAATCTTAATTTTATCAATTAATTTTAAAAATAAAATTAATTAATTTTATTTTGAAATGTTTTGCTCAAATTTTGTTTTAATTATTTTGAAATGTAACATAAAAAATTACAATTTCAGTAATGCGTCAATAAATATTTCCTTATCAAGATACAAACATCATTTACATAAC
>NW_006263645.1:427135-427943 GCF_000469605.1 Apis dorsata | reverse complement strand
CTATTTATTAAATTTTAAATGATATGAATAATATGAATAAAAAATTGAAGTTTGAAAATTTTTAAATGTAAATAAAATTGACTATTTTTTAGAATAAATAAAAATAAATTAGCGACAATTTAACATATAAAGATAAGATAAAAATATGTAGAATAATTTTATTTACAAGTGACTTTTCAAGGAATTTAAATTTGAAAATTCTTATATATATAATTTTATATTATATTATAATTAAAATATTTATATTATAATTTTTTGATTATATACAATTTCAAAACAAAGATAATATAAAATATATATAAATTATAAAATTTTGTTTTACATTTTGCTTATTTTTATTTAAATTAATCAATAATTTATTCGTATTTAATTTGTAAATAATCAATTTTAATTATACTTACAAATTTTTCAAAATTGTTTTACTTGAAAAAAAGCTTCAAATTTTAAAAAAAATTTTAATTTTACTTTTTTACTGTCTATAGAAACTGTCTAATTGTATCGTTAATTATAGAATATTCTGAATATAAATAATCTGTTGTCATGAATAATTCAAAAATATATTTTTTTAAATATGGTGATATATGGAAACAAATATTTTCATAATCAGCATCTTAATATAACTGTAAATTGATAAAAATTGAATTTTCAAATTTTTTTGAAATATCAAATATCTTAAATTAGAAATTTTTGAGTTTTTTTAATTAATTAATTAATATTATTATAATAAATATATAAATAATATAATTAATTAATAATATAATTAATTAAATATAATTAATATATACATTATGTTATATTTAAATACATA
>NW_006263645.1:416899-427111 GCF_000469605.1 Apis dorsata | reverse complement strand
TAATATACATTACATATTAATGCATAAAAAATATAATTATATTAAATTTGTATATATAAAAAATATATAATGTATATATTATATATATTAATATAAAATAAAATATATATTCTCGAATTTTTGACAAATGTTTGAAATATCATAAACTTTAGTTAGCAATGTAAAGCAATATAAAATATAAAATATATTTAAAATATATTATATATACCTTAAATCTGAGGTCTCCAATAGGAGGGGCAGCAAAAGGTATTCCTCTAAAAGCGATGTACAATGATCCTAATGCACTTTTAAGTACTGCTCCTCCTAATTTTCCTTGCTTTACAGTTACTATTTGTTTGCTCATTGTTAACCAAGTTCCTTCTACTTCGATGTCTTCTGCATAAAAGCTACACATTTGATAGAAAATATTTTTTTATTACGCATTTTATCAATTATAATCTCACACTTGGAAAAAATTTAAAAATGTTGAAAGATTATGATATATTGTACACATATAATGAAACAGTATAATTAATCACATATAAGATATAAGATATCTTATATTCCCATTTGTTCTTGTAGATATATCAAAATGAAGTTTGTTTAGTATGTTAGATAAGAATAATAGCAGATGTTATATAAGAATTGAAAACAGAAATATACTTATAGAGTGGGGAGAGGGATTGTAGAGTGGGACAATAGTGAATTTTAATTAAATTTGATTATTTTCTATCTTCGTTATTTCATAATTCATAGAATTATGAAAAAATTTCATATACTTTATATAAACATCATATTCATGTAAATTTTATCTCTTTGTGTATATTACAAAGAGAATCATAATGTGAAAAAGATCTTTTTTCCATAGTAAAAAATTCTCGAAAATAATTTCAATTTTTTTTAAATACTATATTTTTCTATTTTAAGTAAAAAATAATAGTAATCTAAACGATTTCAATGATTTTTAATACAAATTCGTCAAATAATGAATTTATAATAGATGTTTAAAATGATATGGTTTATATTGATACAATCAATATTGATTGAAATTGAAATCATCAAATTATTAAAATAAACTTATTATTTTAGAGAATTTTATCGCTACAATTACTTCAATTTTTCATAATATTTTTTATATATCTTTTTATTATTTATGTTTCTAATATTGTTTATATATGTTTTTTTATATATATCGCTTAAAAAAAAAGTGGCTTTGAAATCTTTAATAAAATAATTCCAATTAATAGAAAAAGTTTATTTTTATACCATTTCTCTTCACCTATTATAAGAACATTTTTTTGATATCTTTAATCCTTCAAATATAAAATGAGTCTAAATAAAACAAATATTCTGTAACTTTATACGTTTTAATTTTATAATATACAATATCTTAAAATTACAAGATTTAATATTGTTTAGATAAATTTTTAATATTAATATAATATAAGCTGGCCATATTTGATATAAAATAATCCAAAAAATAACTGTTATATTAAGTATGCAAACTTATATAATTAACATTCAATAAACAGTATTGTAAATGAAATTAATAATTATATAAAACTGATTATTGTAATATATATATATAAAAAATGAATTAATATTTATTTCAAAAATATGAATATAATTATAAAACATATACGGACGTTTTTATAAATAATAAACAATACAATTGCTTATAATATATGAATATTATATTATGAAAGTTTTTCGAGGCACATTATTTATTCAAATACGATTGTATAAAAAATATACTTCAGTCATTTTAATTGAAGCAATGAAACAATCTGACACAGATTAATTGAGACTAATAATCGAGACGTTTTATAAGCGCAATCTGATTAAGCTCATTATGTTTCTTTGGAAATATGTAATTCTTTTCTTTCTTTTTTTATAATAATTTGACGATGTAAAAAATTGTATCAAAAATTAACGTTTCATCTTATCGAGTATAGGAACGACCATGTCAAAAGATGGACGTTTTCCTGGATCTTCATTCATACAAATCCTAATAAGTTTAGCAAGATGTGGTGAAATTCCTGGAGGTATACTAACGCGTAAATCTTCTAATGCGATCTATAACAAATACAAGAAGGAATATATTTATACTGATAAAAATTTATATAATAAAATAAAAACTTAAATTAATTATATATAAAAATTAACCAACTTTCATGCCACATTCCATTGGCGAAAGATCTGCGAATGGAACTTCTCTAGTCGCAAGTTCCCATAATAAAACAGCGAAACTCCACATATCACTGGCCTCGAGATTTATATCTGCTGGACGTTTACTTAAAGCTTCTGGAGACATCCATGCTGGCTCATAAATTCGACCTACCTCTTGGAATGAAAATTTCGAGTCCGCCATATTTACGCGAGCTGTTAAATCTTCATCTATCTGCAATATTTTTATTATTTTGATTTTTACATTATTAAAATATCATCATTAATAAAATATATACCATTATATGTTTACTATTGAGATGAAATCTGCATCTATTTTGTCTTTCAAGCCCATGAAGAAATGCCATAGCTCTTGCAACATCAAGAGCAAGCCTAAGTGCACGCGCAGTATCAACAACGACACCTGTACCTCCATGTAAAAGCCTATGCAAACTTCCACGCGCCATATATTGTGAAACTGTAGCCAATTTTGGTGGTTGATTAACACAACCAAGTACAGGTAATACATTGGGATGTGAAAAAATTCGTAATTTCGGAAATTCTTCATTAAAGTCCCTTGAAATTCGAGCCGTGCATTCACGTATATTCAAAATTTTTGCTACAATATCATTATTTTGCCAACGTCCACGCCATGTTTCACCGCTTGGTGTACTAGCTAATCGAGTATGTAGTGATAGATCTGCCATGTTTATTCCTTTGTGTCGTGATAATGTAGCATCACCTAAATAATATGAATAAATGTTATTATTATAGATTAATAAATTCATTATTATAGATTATTAACTACCTTATTTTCTGATTTATTTTCTGATTTAATGTAATAAGTAAGATAATGTAATATATAAGATAATGTAATCATTACTTACGACTTCTAGTTTTTAGACCTAGCCAGCTTTGATCTTTAAATTGAATCTTCTTTAAATCTTGTCCATATTCTACAGCTAAATCTAAATAATCAATAATATAATAATTTATTAATCACAAATATACAGAATATCTTGTAAGAAAATGGACTGATTTTATGTAAAAAAATAATCTGAATGTCTAAAATAATTTTACTTATATTTGAAAATTTTTTAAATTTGATCTCGAAAACAAAATTTCAAATAAAAAAATTTTATTTTTTTATTTTACATTTTTGACTTATTTTCTCATATAGAATCAATCAATGTTAATTATTATATTATAGGAGATCCTGTATAAGTAATAATTAATTTCACATTTGTGAAATTAATCAAGTTCATTGAGACTAATAGTTTCCTAAAATTAAATACTAATCATACTTTTTAAATTTTAATTAATCATATATTTTAATTTAATTTTTTCCAAAATTTATAATTTAAAAAAAATAATTATTTTTTAAAATTTAAATATTAATATTTTTACCATGTAATCTTTTGGCTAAGTGACCTCGTGCTTTATCTAAAGGAGTATCTCCATCTTTATTTGCAATAGATACAAGAGCACCAGCAGCTACTAATTCTTCAGCAACTGCTTGATCACCCCAAAAACATGCATAATGAAGAGCAGTGTTGCCATGTTCATTTGTAACATTGACATCTGCACGATTCCTAAGCAACTATAAATATAAATTTCATTAAATTCTTAAAAATAAATTTTTAAAAATCTTTTTTCATTTCATTTTATGCATTAAATATATTTTACCAATTGAACTATTTCTTTGTGTCCATGAGCAGAAGCAAGATGAAGAGGAGTATCATCTCCTCTGTTAGTGGCATTAATACGTGCTCCTCTGCTAACTAATAATTCTGCCAATTTTAAGTGTCCTTCTTTGCAACACCAATGGAGTGGACTAAATCCATGATCATCTCTATATATAAATAATGAATGAAATTACTACTTATTCTATACAATTAATTAAACAAATAAAAGTTAAAAAACAATTTAAATAGTAAGTAAGTAAGAGTAAAATAAAAAGACAATGTTTTTAAATTTGATCTCAAAACAAAATAAAAAAAAACAAAAAATAGCATTTTTTTTAAATTTCTTTTATTTACCCTTGATTCATATCATGTTCAGTGTCATCCAACCAAACACGCACTTGCATAGCATTGCCTTCACGACACCATTGAAAAATATCTTCCATTTTTCCAATTATCAGATATAATAAAAATATTGTATAAATATTATAAGGGAGTGGCACTGTTCCGTGCTCCAAAACACTGAAGTCGTCATATACTAAATATAACCATATTTCTGTGAAAACACTAATGACATAAAAATTTTATTACTACATTATATTTAATAGACCGATTTGTAATGAAAAAAAATCTATTTAATTATCACAATGTATATATTAATTTATAATAATACACAATGTTTAATATAATAACTTTATTGCAATGAATACAATTCTTCATCTGCCCATATATGACGCGTAAAATTATGAACTGCCACTGCCACAACCAGACTATTGGTTATTTCATATTACCCACACTATAAAGAATTCTCATACTACCATCTCATGTTTTACTAGAGATGATATATAGAAACTGACTATACTCACAGATTTTATATGTGTAGAATATAGGTGATATAGCATAAATTATAAATCCATATATATAATCCCAGATAAGAAACAGAATATATATGACATTTTATGCTATTTTGTATCATATATTCTGAAATATTTCGAAAAAGTGTTCTTTATATTTTTTAACATATTATAATTTAAGCGATATATTATAATATCCAATCGGTGATCTAAAATTATCAAATATAATATCATGCACGAATATAAAATAAATCTAATATAAAATGCTTTTTTAGATTTTAGAAATTTGATAGTTAATTCCCTTTTCAATACCATTTTCTTTCATTATCAATTCAGTATAAAAAAAACAATTGAATGACATTTAATAATGAAAACGAATTTAAAATTTTAAAACTTCATTTTATTATAAAAACCATAAATAAGATATAAAAAAAAGTTTATCAAGATAATAATAAATAATATTTTCGTTTCAATTTCTAAAATTATGAAATGTATAATAAGCACAAAATTTTTATTCTATATTTTTTGAGTTATTTAATTTTGTATACATATTTAGATTATGATATTAAATTGTGTAAGAAACACTATGATTATAAATGCATCATGTGGATATGGATTATAAATAATAGAAAAATTGACTTTCAACGTCATCTTTTAAATATCCAAAACATCTTTCTTACATCTTTCTACAATCAAAAGATAGCGCTAATCCTAAATTCTTACTCTACTTTATTCTATCTTTAAAGAAATATTTTTTGTGTTCAATAGAGCTAAAGTCATTTTTTTCTTATTATTTGCTGTCTTTGCTTATATATCTTTCATTTATAGCATTAAAGATAGAATTAATTCCTAAATTTTTATTTTATCTTTATTCTTTTTTCATATTTTATTTCCATATTATTTCCATATTAAATTTTTTATACTTATTTGTACAAATCTACAAATGATACGGAATTTAATGTATTTTCGATTCTTTTTCAAAATTATTGTGTCTTATTAGATACATACTTATATAGGTATTTTGATTTGTAATTTTACTTAACTACTTGTAATTTTACTACTAAAAATTTATAAATAAGATTTATAGATATAAAAACATAAAAAATTGAAATATAAAAAATACTTTTCATATAATTCATATTCATATATTTTGCATGTAGTTCAAAAATTAGAATTGAACATCATAAAAAATGTAATATAGAAATGTAAAGAAAAAATTGCTTAAAATGATTAATTGTTTAAAATATTTCAAATTGTTTAAATTATTTCAAATTCATTAAGATCGATAATATATTGATATATTAATTCTTATTTTTGTGATAGAATATTTCTTAGTTTATTTTTGATTAATTTTATGAAATCTAATATTATAAAATATTTTGTTATACATATATTTCATTTATAATTACATAAAATTTAATTTCAATTTCAACCACTATCAAATTTTATAACATCGAAATGATACTAAAATTCTCTGAAACTTTTCTAGGTATAATAAAAAATACATTAAATATTGTCTATTCTGTAATTCTGTAATATGTAATATCTATTCTGTTTGTTATCTATGGCCTGTGGCCGTACAATTTACAATAGTTCATAAAAGAATTTTTCTTTAAAAATTTTATAACATAATAATATTATAAAAATTTAAGTGAAAAATATTTATATTAAAATCATCAATTTAAACGAAATATTTGTTATATAATAATGGAATTAAAAAACATTGTACGTATTTTATTCTGTGTTTTTATACATATTTTTTATTTGAATTGCAACGATGTGATTGTAATGTATATAGATTAAAAAATGTAAGGATATGTAAAATAAAAGTTTTAAAAATTTAAAAATAAAACTTAAAAATAAACATTATGAATAATATATATTTGAAATTATATTATCGTATTTGGTTATAAATAAAGTTTTTTAAGATTTTTATAAAAATATCTAATTAAATATTTTGACATAATATTTAATTAATATTTAAATATAAATATTACATTACATATAAAATTGTTTATATATCTGATTTAAGCATTGGACACACATGTTTAATTTTTTTTTTTTAATTAATGACAAATTTTTAATACAAAAATGTCAGATGAAATAAAAATAACTTTAAAAGAAGCTCGTGTAGCATTTAAAGAAAATAAATATTTAGATGTAATTAAAAAATGTAAAAAGATATTAAAAAAAGATCAATGTAATTATGGTGCACTTATGTTATTGGCGGCTGCAATGAAAGAAATAGATGAATATAAATCACAAGTACCACTAATTCTTCAAAAAGGTATACAAATTCAAGCAGATAATCCATTAGCTTGGCATGGTTTAATAACTTATTATGAAAAAAATTTGGATGATAATGATTGTTATAACAAATTAATATTGGCTTATTGCAAACTTTTACAGATTGAAAGGTATAAAAATATTCTATATATTTTATAAATTTATTCTAAAATTTATTATTAAATAATTTTTGAAATTAATTAATATAAAATTAAATAATATTTAAAATTATATTTATCTTTTAAATCTAGTATTTCAAATGTATTATTTAATAATTTATTTTCAGTGACTCTAAATTTACATTTATTTTGAATAAAATCTCAGAGCTTTCATTACAACTCAAAGATGTTGCAACTCTAAGTCAGTGCATTGAGCATTTAAGTGAATTACAAAAAGAATTGGATGATAATAAAATCAAAATGATTGATAAAGTACTTGGAAGAATTTTATTAGATAATATTAATAAGTTAGATAAATATCAAGATTTATTAAAAAATGTTTTTAAATCTTCAATTATTGATCTTGATGCAATTGAACAACAACATTTTTATAGAAAATATTTGAAAATATTATATGACAAAGATGAATTAATTATTTTAATGAAAGAAGCTATAAATATGCATCAGCAATTTCCACAAGATATAATATCATTAGGTAAAATATTCAAAATAATATATTAAATTTTTTAATAACTAATGTATGAAAATAATATAAAATAAAATATATAAAATAATATAAAATAAAAAAATACTTTTTATTATCTTTTAAACATTTTTACATACATTATATTGAATTTATGTTGAATATTTTGAAGAATATTATTATTGTTATATGTTATATTGTATAGTTTTGTTTATAATTAATATATATTACAAACATAAAATAATTTTTTTTTTAATTTTTATAACTTTTATAATTATATAATTGTTGAATATCTTATTTTCTATATTTTTTATATTTTCTATATTTTCTATATTTTTGAAATGTAAAATAATGAGATATTCAATAATTCAAAAATTCAGTTATATTCTATAATTGTTGCATTATTGTTTCTATTTACAAAAATTACATACAAATACATAAAAATATATATATATAAAATTATATGTATATATATCTTGATATATTCTATATTTAAAAAAGAGAGATATTATAAAAAGAAATGAAATTGAGAATTTGAAATCTAATATCAGACTAAATGTCTATTAAAAATCATTTTTATAATGAATGTTATACAAAAATATGTTTAAAATATATATGTTGAAAAATATTTGTTTTAGAACAAATGTAACAAAGAAAAAAAGAAAAAATCTAATATATAAATTTATAAGATATTTAATAGACATTTTGTGATTTCTTTTGAGTTTTAAATTAATGATATATATGTAAGAATAATCTCATTATTTTTTTTTAATTTCAGAATATATATGTCGTATTTATTGTGAACAAAATATATTAGATAAAAATTTTTCTGATATTGATATTATACAATTTTATGAATGTCTTCTAAAATTAAATAAAGAGTCTGAAATTGCTGCAGTTACTAAAGCAATATATTTAAAAAAGTCAAATGATTTGATTACGGCACGAGAAATATTAAAAGATATACTTGTATTAAAACCACATTCAATACATAGTTGGATGGCACTAAGTGAAATAAGTATGAAACTTTATTGTTGGGAAGATGCAGAAATAGCTGCCAAACGAATATTAGAAATCAAGGAATATAAATTAAAAGATGAATTAAAATATAAAATGGAATTAATATTAGTTGAAGCAATGAGTAGATGTAATGATAAACATAAATGGGAAACTGCTTTGCAAATATATGAACAAGTAAGAATTTCTTCCATTTATAAAATTCATTTTTAATTGAATTCTTGATTTTTTGAATTTATCAATTAATACCCGAATATAGGGTACAAATGGAATATTTGTAGTATTAAAATCATACTGAAATCATCTTTAAATTGAAATAATTTAGCAATTGATTGTGAAATAAATTTCATTTCTAAGAAAGGAAATAATAAAAAATCTCTTGGAAACAAAATATACAATTTTTTAAAATGAAAAAGTGACTTTCGGCCCTTTATAATAAATTTTTTAATATTTATTTATTATCCGTTTATATGCACTTATGTATTTGTTTAATTTTTAATTAGCATTTAAAAACACATACTTCAATGCAGTTGGATCTTATTCATGCACGTCTCAGTATATTATTAAATCAGCCAAATGCATATATTTTGTTGAATAATTTGGAATCAAAATATGAAACTAAATCACAAGCTAATATTCTTCGAGCGTTATATTTAAAACAAAACAAACAACTAGATGAAGCTGTGAATGTTCTTGATTCAGTCTTAGAAACTTCTGAAACGTGGTTACTTTTGGGTATAATCTATTGGGAAATGGCAGAATATAATTACAGCTTGATGGCTTTTTTAAATGGAATAAAAGCTGATCGTTATAATTGGAAATGTCTAGTTTATTTAGGTCATTATTATCGCGAATATGGTAATGATATGGAACGTTCTAGAAGATGTTATCAAAGTGCATTACAAATTAATCCAAATTCTGAAGAAGCTGGTATTGGTCTAAGTACAGCATATAGACTTCTTAAAAATCAAGTAAGCACAATGAATTTCATCATAAAATATATTTATTAATATATTTTTATTAATATATATTTAATAATATTTATAATTGTTTATAATATATTAATGTACTAATATTTTATTATTTTTTAATCAATTATTATAATGACATATCATTTATAAATATATTATAGGATGCAAATATCAAATTGCTACAAGTATTAACTGTACAAGGTAGTGGTCCTAGATGGGCATGGTTACAATTAGGCTTACAATATCTAGATCAAGGAAATGCAGAACAAGCTATTAAAGCATTTCAACATGTTATTAGAGTTGATCCTAATGACAGGTAATCTTATAAATTAATAACTTTCGATATTCATAAATATTATTAAAATTAAAACTAAAAAATTCCAATATTATTAAAGTATTTTGTATATAGAAACTTAAATTACATCAAAATTATAATGGTAATATTATACTTCTGTATATTTTTTTTTTAATATGTTATAAAAATCTCTATAAATTTAAATTTCCTATAAATTATTTGTTATATATATATTTATGTTTTTATGTTTATTATATTTATATTTTATGTTTATATTAATATTTTACATATTAGAATTATTTCGAATGTTTTTAAAATAA
>NW_006263645.1:393563-416765 GCF_000469605.1 Apis dorsata | reverse complement strand
TATATATATATATATATTAATATTGAAAATAAATTCTTAAACAATTTATATAAACTGATCATACAAATTACGTATCTTTTGTACTTCACAAATTATAATATATATATAAATAGATAATTATTAATTATTTAAAAAAAATACATTAAAATTTATCAAAATAGTTTTATTAATTTTATCTTAAAGTTAAGTACTTCTAATTTTATTAATCTATCATTTATTTCAGTCATTGTTGGGAATCACTAGCGGACGCGTATTTTATACGAGGTGCTTATACATCGGCATTAAAATCTTATCAAAGAGTATTAGAATTGTGTCCAAAATCATTGTATCCAATGATACAATTAGCAAACATAAAATTGGTTAGTTATAAAAATTTTACTTATTGGTTACTTTTAAAAATTTTTTATTTTTTATTTGTTACATTTACTTAAAATATTACGAAATTTTTAACAACTATTTTAAAAAACATTATTTTATTATTTTATAGATTATTGGTCAATATAATGAAGCAAAGAATGATTTTGAACATATATTAATATATGAATCACGTTATATTCCTGCTTTAAAAGGATTAGCTGAAACTTGTTTAGCACTAGCAAAAGAATATACTGCTAAACAATTTTTAGGTCGCGCCAATGATTGTTTACAACAAGCAATGAATAGTTTGATAATAGCTATTAAAGAACGTAAGGATACATCTTGTATTTGGAAATTACTTGGTGATATATGTTATAGAGTAGCAATATTACCTGAGAAATACAGTTATTTAAAAGTATCATCCATTTTAATAAAATATGAAGATATAGAAAATATAGTATTGCTTAAAAAACAAGATATGTTCTCCTTATCTATAAGGTATATATGAAACACTAAGATTCTTTATATTATATTCTGGTTCTCTGAATAACATTAATATTCTATGGATTATCTAATGTATGCTTGTTGCTTATGTATGTGAATTTAGGAATTTAGTATTGCAAGCCATTAGTAATATGAGATTTTATATTTGTATATATATTAATATATTAATATTGAATTTTTATGTATTATATATGAATAATAATCAAATAATTGGCATATAAATTAGATTTTCAGTTAGTTTTATTTTTCTTTGTATATTCTTTTTTTTTTCTTTTTATATATTTTATAATAATATCTATAGATAATATAGATCAAATAATTTTTGTTTATTGCATGTATATCTATTATCTATCAATAGTGAAAATTCAACATAATATTATTTTTTTGAAATTACATATTTTTTTTTCTTTCTTTATAATTTGTTTTGGTGTAGGATTTATTCTACTATTATATTCTGGCATAATTTGTGTCGGCACTTTTATTCGGCATTATTGGTATTTTCGGTATTTTTTTCTTTAAATATATTTTATGTACTGTTTCTTTTTTTTTTTATCTGAAATTATAAAAAGAAAGAAAACAAAATAAAATAAATAATTGAAAAATAACAAAACATATACATTTCGTAACAAAAAGATAGTACACTATATATGGACAAAATGTTTTTTAATTTTTGAAATAATATATTGAATTGTTTTTAATATTTATATTATTTATTTAGAATGATTAATTATTTTAATATATTTAAATATGTTTATTATGAAAAAGAAAAATTTTATTATAGAGTATGTTTCGAAAAATCAAAAAATATGTCAAAAAGATAACACAAATTTCTTTAAAAAACTTAAGAATATATATAAGAAAATAATATTTTAATATTTTGTAACTTCATCTTTTTTATAATTGTAATAAATGTTTAGCTATGGATTTAAATAAATTTTTAACAATATTTAAATCTAAAATATATATTTTAAATATAAATAAAATATATATTATATTTTTCAGATGTTATTGTTGTGCACTATCTCTTTCTCCACAATCAGCTTTATTATGGCATGACTTAGCTTTGTGCTATTTAATGCAACTACAATATGATTCATCAATCAATCATAAAAATCTTGCTAGTAAAAGTCTTGCTGCTGCAAAACATGCTGTTAAATTAAATCCTTCAATATGGATACATTGGAATCTCTTGGGAGTTATTTGTATGTCACCATATATAAAAAACTTTGCATTGGCACAACATGCTTATATCATGGCAATTGATATAGAAATAAATAATGCTATAGTATGGTGTAATTTGGGAACATTGTATCTATATACAGGTATTTAAAAATAATAATCTATATAACAACAAATATATTATGTTTTACAATAAAATCATAACATAAACTTTTCTTTAGAATATGTAAAATCATCATGTTTTCCTTTTATATTATATAAAATAAATTGCAATTAAATGTTTAAATAATAATCTCTATAAATATATTTTCATATATAATTCAATGATATAATTGTATATATTTTTTAACAGAAAATTTATATAAAGCAAATGAAGCTTATTCTCGAGCTCAGCGTGCAGATCCAGCATATATAAATAGTTGGATAGGGCAGGCTTTAATTGCTGAAATGATGCATCGAAAAGAAGCAATGGATTTATTTAGACATGCAACACAATTAGGATATCACAGCCAAGCTGCCGTAGGATATACTCATTGGGTACTTGATATGATTTTAAATTCTGATATCAAAAAGAACAGTTTAAATATATATGTTACAGAAAATGTGAATGCTATATTTGCTGCTACTGATGTTATGACATGGTATATAGGTAAGTTTATATTATTTAGAATATTAGAATATTGATTAACAAAACAATCGATTATAATTATTGGTAAATTCGATTATTTGAATAATATCATTAAACAATAAATAAAAGAGAAAAAATTTGTCAAATATTCTTGTATTATATTATTATTTTTATATTTTTATTTTATTTTTCTTTTAATTATTATTTCTTTTAATTATTATTTAGTTATTATTTGTTCGTATTATTTATTAAAATTTAAAAATATAAATATTAGTTTTATGCATTCTATTATAGTATATATATATTGTATTATATATTATAGAAAATCATCCAAATGATTGTTATGCTCGAAATGCATATGGATTACTATTACAAAGACAGAAACTTTATAAATCAGCTGCAGAACAATTTGCAGTAGCTGTATGTAATAGTATTAATAACGAAAAAGATCTAGTCTGTGTAAATCTAGCACATGTATTAATAAAACTTAAAAAATATAACGAAGCTATAAAATTATGTCAAACAGTTCAAAATATCAATTATAATTCTCAATGTCATTTAGCATTGGCTTTATTCAAAGGTAATTATATTTTTATATTAATATGTATTTATTAATATATTATACATGAATGATAATGCCCTGTTAATTTCAAAATAGTATCTTTAATATCATATTTGAAGAAATTTTAAAAGATATAGATTTAATAAAATTTATTTTATTTTTAGCTGCAAAATATGAAGAAGCATATACCACATACGAAACAACGCTGCAGTTTTTGGCGAATACAGAAATAGAGAAATCATATGCATTGTGCGCAATGGGCGCAATAGCATATAGCTTTCAAAAAGTAAATGATGCAAAAACTTTGCTTTTTCAATGCATACAAATACAACCGCCTGTTATAACTGGTCTTTTAGCAGCTGCATCATTAGGAATATTACATGGTGATATCAATTTAACTACATTGGTATTAAATGAATTGCAATTATATGAAAATCATCTTGAATATGGTTATCATGTTGTGAATTTATCTGCATATTTTTATTTAATTGGAAATGATGTTAAAAAAGCTATTACTATTCTTTCTAAAGCAATTTTTACACATCCTAGTAAGTAATATATTCCAAAATTAATTGGAATAATATTGGAAAAATTGGAATAATATTATTCCAAAATTAATAATTCATTCAAAATTAATTATTCATTACAAATCAAAAATATAATTTGATTTGTTTTTGTTTTCAAATAGGATTTTTTATTTGCAGGTAATGTAAAAAATTGGATTCGATTACTCAGGATATTATTGGAAACTAATATATATATGTTTAGTAAATGTGCTCAGAAAGTATTGTTTCTTAATAAATATATTACTTCTGAAAATCATGCACATGTTGCATGTGCTCTATCTTATAGTTATTTTATGCAAAATTTAATACCAGCCAGTATTATAGCCATGCAAAAACTTGTTTTTACTTATCCTGGTAATATTGAAAGCTGGGCTATGTTTATTGCAGTATTTTTATCAAGGTTTGTAAATAAATTTCGATTTTTCAATTTTTTTATTTAATTTTTTAATTAATTTTTTTATTACTAAAATATCTAAAATTTCGATAAAATATCATAAAATATCAATTAAATATCAACTTCTATAAATATATGTTTTATTTCACATTATTATTATACATAAGCGACGACATAATTTTTAAGAGTTGGCACTAGCTATCCTAATAATTCAGTTATATTCAGTTATTCAGTTATTCAGTTATTATTTAAAAACAATTTATGATTATGTACAAATATGCAATAATGGCTGGCAATTTAAAATCATATAGTTGTTGAATATCGAAATTTTGATGTTTAGAAATAAAAGATTTTAAGTGACAAGCGACAAGCAATTCACGTTTTCATTATCTTGAAAAATAGGAATATTATTCCTAAAAGATTTAATAATAGAGTGGGGAAAGTGAGAATATCTTTTCTGGAAGAAGATTATGAAAAACGCAATATTTATTCACTTCATTTGTACAGTTCTATATATTCTTTTTTTTTTCATTTATGAAATATATATGCTATGTATATTTATATTTATATATGTTTCAGAAATTTTAAAATTGTTTACAGGTCTGCAATTAAAAGTCATAAGATTGATATTAAATGGCTCACAATGCTCATAACTAGCATACAAAAAAATTATGAATCTACGAACTTGATGGCTAAATGGTTAAATGACAGCAAAAAAAAATTAAAAGAAATCTCCGTTAAATAAGATAAATTTTTTTCTATTTATAAATTTTAAAATAAATATAATGTAAAATGTAAATAATTTGATACATAAAAAAAATTTTATATATTACGTTTATTATATTATGTTTTAAGATTGATTGAAATAAAGATATATTTTCTTATTAAAAATTTAAAAGATATTTAGATATAATACTTTACATATATCTATATTATCGATTATTTTATTATGTTTTCATGTTCTTAAATAAGTTTTTTTATCTCATATGCAATTCAATTTATTTTTCAATTTAATTTATAAGTTTAAAAAAAATATAAAGTTAGTAAAATAAATAAGTTAAATTACCATAACAATATATCTTTGTATTACATATAAATAATTTGATATCTCATATAATTAATATTTTTTATAATTTAGTTATTAAAAACTCAACAAGACCAAATTTATTTTGATATATTTATTTTTTTAAAAAGGATTTTTACAATTTTTTATAATATTTTTTATAATATTTGTTTCGAACAAATTGAAATTTATTGAATTTACATATTTAAGTATATATTTATTATGATATGTATATATTTATTTTATTTCACATAAAACTGTTTTAAAAGCTTAGTTATTTCTTCTAAATTTTTCTCAGCGTGTTGAGCAATTTTTCCTTCTGGCAGAATTTTTGGTTCATATTTTAATAATTGATAACCATCAATTAAATATTTTTTTGATTCCTGCTATAAAAAGAAAAAAAAATTTATTTATTTAAACATCTTATCTTGAATTCAAATATAAATGACAATATTTATATATAAATTAAATTTTTCTTTTTTATAAATGCATTAATAATTTTTTTATACTTCTATATATACTTCTATATATATTTATATAGTTCTATATATTCTATATATACTTCTATAATATATATAATGAATATTTCTTAATTATTCAAGGAATATTTTATAGATATTATAATCATTAAATTATGAATTTTTATGAAAATACATATTTTTGATATTATGTTTTGCATATTTTACATAAGCAATATAAATATAATATTTACAATTTGTTCGACTAAATATCCAAAAACTGTAGAAAAAAACTACAAAAACCTGTTTGATTAATTCAGATAAATTTGAAAAAATCGATTAAATAGAAAATTAAAGAAAAATAAAAATTAAAAATTAAGAATTTATCTCAATCAGGAGGTACCTCGAGTCAAGGATTTTTTAAATCAATTTAAAGTCTATAATATATTATTAATAAAATTATGTTATAAATAATATTTTTCCAGAAATAAAAAAGTTTATTTCGTAATTTAAATCACGATTAAATAAATAATTAATATTTAGATACATTTTAATTTCATAAAAAAACGCAGTTGAATAATTGGAATATCAACCGGAATAAATCTACTAATTTGATCATTTTATATTTTTTGAATAAATATTATAAGATAAATCTAATTATAATATAAAAAATTCAAATATTTCCGTATATAATAATATAAAATAATAATAATTAAAAATTTTTTTATCCTATATATTTAAATATATGTATTCATGTATTCACCAGTAATGATATCATAGTTTCCTCGTTTTTATATCTTCTACTTAATTCTGCAAGAGCTGCATGTAATTCAAAAAGAATTAAACCTCGAATTCGATTTTCAGCTGAAACAAAAGATACAAATTATTTATCAAATATATGTACAATATTTGTGAATTGATGATTCGTAGTGCAAAAAATATGAAACAAGAATAAAACTTTCTTTGCAATTTTTGTTTTGTATTAATATTTATTAAAAAATTATGATTGAATATTATTTCTTACTATATATGATTTATTAATAACATTAATAGACTGATATATGAATATGTATTAAATATAAATATTTATAATCTATTTTTACAATTAATGAATCCTTATACCTCTATTTACCGATAGCCAAGCATGTTGTAAGATCGGTAAGACGATTGATTATGAGCACGTCCAACTTCAGTCGTCGTAGAGATCGGTTTAGAACGAATAGGGTTTTCAAGAATTTTTCACCTAACATAGTATATTAGGTCAAGTATATTTATATACAAGATGATAAAAACTGACAAACTTTGCCGATATAATTATTTTAAAATAATGTTATATATATGGCATGGATTGATTATTTAGTTATCTTCATTTTTGAGATATAATAAAATGAAGAAATGATAAAATTCGCAAAATTCACACACAAATAATCACATGCATTTCAACTATTAATTTTTAATGATAATCGTAAGATGAAATAAAAAATAAAAAATAAATAAAAATTTGATATAGCAAATATAATTATTCAATATGATCATATAATGAATCTTTAATATTTTTTCATAAATCATAATTCATTTGTATTTATTGTATTCTATATAAATGATTATATTGAAATAAAAGCATTGAGAATTTTTATTAATTATTAAATTTCGTATATAAATAATTATAAATAAAAATAATTATAATGATCCAAAATTCAAAGATAAATTTGTGATCCAAAGTTTGAGGATTCATTCTCACTTTAAAGAGATATCAATGATTAATTCTTAATTCAATAAATTCATTAATCCAAAAACACAAAAAAAAAACAAAATTAATTTTATTATATAATTAGTTCAAACTTTATGAGTATAGCTCAACTTTCACATTAAGTTACAATGACGAGTCAGATCCATCATTCGAGAAGGTATCAAAATAAAAAAGTAACACGAACCAAATAAAGGAAAAATCTATCTAGGCTGGTCCAAACAATTATACAAAATTTCATCAAAATCGGCGTGTATCAGTCACCGATATCATTTTCCTTGTAAAAATGGAATCACATTCGAGAGAGTACACAAATAGTTTTCTTGTTACTTCGTCACAATGTAGTAGTGACCTTAAGTGTCCAATTAAAAATAGGATTAATTTAATTTTATATTTATTAGTTATTATATTCTGAAAAAAGTATATTACATCTCATATACCTGGAACGAGTAATTTAAGCAAAGAATCCAATTTTTTGCATAATTTTATTTTCTCAATCAGAAGATCTTCCTCGATTACCGCCAATCCTCCAGTTTGTTGTCCAATCAATTGAGCCAAGGCGATCGTTACGTCGATGTTATAATAATGATTTGGGTGAAGATTATTTTTATATCGGTCTAGAAATTCTTTACATGCAACAATATCATTTTTCTTCATATTTGATAGGCGTATACCAATGTCTTCCAATATTTTTTCAATTTCTATACAAGAAACGACTGATTCACAAATTCTGCATATATAATCTTGTTCCTGTTCAAGGAAAGTTTTTGGCAATACGTATCCTGAACAATTTCTGAAAATAAATAAAACGAAATTATTTCATTTATTATATTAGATTAGACGTGAAATGAAAATAATTTATTTCTTCAATTTTTTATGGAAATTCTATTAAATGTTTAATAGAAAATTCAAAATTTATATGAAAAATTTGATTTTATTATTTTTATTATTTTCATCAATTTCTTATTCTATATGCGTATACATATTTTACTAAATGGAATTTTTTTAAAAATATTCTTAATTTTAATAATAATTTAAATGAAATTAACACTAACTTACATATTATTGCATTTTAAAGCATTAAACATAGTTTGAAATTCTGTAGGATCTTGACATCGATTACAAATACATTCAAAAAATTTTGTTTTAAAAAGATGATGTCTTCTATTTGCAGTACCCCATAATGGATCAGTATAACATATAGAGATATGATCTCCTAAAATATATTTTTTACAATTATAAAATTATATCTATTTGTAAACAATTAAAAATAAATAATTCGTAATAATTAATGATGATTTTTGAATAATTTATAAAAAGAGAAAAGGGATCTTATAACTTTTATAACACACAATCATTTACCAATCATCGATTTTTTCTTTGTAAATTTTCCTTTTTTTTTTTTTATTTCATTAAATAAATATAACGTATGTATAATAGGCTTTATTTCAATCTATAAATACGTAAATACACAAATCTATTTATATTGCATGCTTATAACACGAAAATGTTAATTATTAATTATTATTATAAAAAAACATATAATTAAATAAATTATCTGAATTTTATATGAACATAATCACCTTTCGTAATAGGTAGTGCAGCACGAATAATCAATCCTCCCATATCAGTGAAACTTTTTGAGCAATTGGCTCTACAATTATGCTCAAGTAATGATGCCATTTCATAAACCGCTACATATGGTGACTCAGTTAATGGAACTTCGTGACCATTAACCTGTAATTTAATCTATTTATGTATTATTTATGTATTTTTAAAAAACAATGATTGACTATTCAAAACTACTAGTCTTCCAGCCTCCAAACATAGAGTAAAATATAGAGTTCATAAACATAAAAATAAAAATAAAATTTTATTGTATATACTATTGGAATATATCAATTCAATTTTTCAGATTATCAAGAAAATATGTGGCCAAAAATTTTGATATTCTATTATAAATTTACAGTACTAAATTTTTACCTGCAAGATGCCAATGATTGTTACAATTTCTTCTTCCGATATGTCATCTGCCTTGAAAAATCTTTTGATAAAATGAGCAATATTTAATGACTCCTTAGAATTATTTATTTCATTGCAGTGACTTTCGAGGGATATTAACTTTTTATAAGATTCTGGATTAGTATCCTTCAATGACAAAGCTCTTATAATATTTATGCATTGATAACTCGGATGGGGATAGCCAAATTCGGTTATTGAAATCTGCGATATTGCATATGTTTTTCTCAATGAATTTTAAAAATTTACAATCTTGAGAATAATAATTACCTTAGAATCTCTGCGAGAAGAAGAAAATTTACATTCCAATCCATGTTCCTTACAATTTTGACAAAGAGGCCAGCCACATTTTTCGCAAGGTGTTGCAATTTCTTGATTTAAAACTGTATAACATTGAAGGCACACTGGGACACTGTTATACATAAGACCTGTTATCAGGGGTTGATCATCCCGTAGAATAATTTCTCCAACTTTGATATTTCTCGTAGCTACGTAATGACGACCCAAAGAAGGATTTTCTGCTAACTTTAAAATAATAAATGTATATATAATTAATTAATCATAAATTTTTGAATTATTAATATATAAAATATAATTACGAAAAATAAAATAATTGGAATATTTCATGAAAAACTATAGCAAAGTATTACTCTTTATTAAATAACTGTTTAATAAATAAATTAAATTTTAAATTTCTATTAAAAAATATAATAGTACGTAATAATAATACAAAAGTAAAAACAAATAAAATTATAATGAAGACTCATTTTTGAATAAATGACCTGCAATAAAAAATATTTGAGATTTGATAATTCAATTCAAATAAAGTAAAAAAATTATATAGGATTAATATATGATAATATGAGTTGCAAAAATTATTTAGTAAATATCATAAATCAAAAAAATGTTATTAAAATAGTTATCGAGCTCTATAATTAGCCATGATATTATTTTGTTATATTTTAAAATAATAATAATGAGAAATTGATTAAATAAAGATTAATAGAAAAATATTAATAAAATATTTCTAACCTTAAAGGATTTACAAATTTTTGAATGTTTTTTCCAATCTTCTTTTTGATGTTTCTTGCTGCAGTAATAAACATTTTCACAGGCACTGCACTTATGAATTGAATGTCCTCCACAAATCACACAAGTTTGAGATTCCATTGCTTTTAACAGTTTTGTTTTGTAGAAAGAAATGCATACATTAAATTAATTATACATATAACGTATAATTATGACGAGGTAATCTATTATATATGTTAAAAACTTAAAAAATTTGTAGTAAAATTTAAACAAATAATTTATTCAATTACTAATTAAATAACAATTAAATAATAATTTAATTATACAAAATTGAGCAACATTTTTGAATGAATTAATAAATTTATTTAGTACATATAAATATATCATCATGACTTTATATACATGTCTTTATATACATTATTTAATAATATAATTTATAACAAATAATACATCTTTTTTAATTATTCCAATTCCAAGAAATTCTAAATTCTAATAAATAAATTTTTTTTATTTAATCTAAGATCTTTAGAAGAACTTTCAATATAATATAAAAATTCGATAAAAATATTTTTGATATTTTTATCAATTTAATTACAAGAATTATAAAAAAATTTTTTTAAATTTTAAATTGTATTACAAATGTAATACTATTATTTATTCCTATAAAACAAAATTAGTCAAAATCGTCTACTTAAACTAAATAAATCCAAAAATAATTTATAAAGTTCAATGTTTTGTAACACATTGAATAAAAACTACTTTATAAAGGAATAACTGTCCGTCTTTACAGTGAAATATATTCTAACTACTAAACGTACCTAACAATTTGCTTCAGAGCAAGTTGAATTCCAGAGTAGAATCTATTTATAGAAGAATAAAAGTACTTGTGCATATATCTACACAAGCAATTATATGTTTAAATAGAATGTACACAATGTTACATAATTTAATGTTAATCCATAACTATTATAATTTTTCATATAAGAAACAAATTTTGAATAATAATTTACGTGGATTAATATCAAGATTAAATTCGTGAATCTTAGAGGAACCTAAGATGAGAGATTGTACAATAAGATATGTATAAAAATGATAAAAAATAGAAATGATAAAAACGTTTTAATAAAAAATAAATAATATTTTTTATTAATATTTTTATAATAATTGTAAAGAAAATATTAAAGATATTATATAAGGATAAATTAATGCGATAAATCAATATTATTAGTAAAATTCTTTCTATTTTATTTACACAATGTTTAGAATCACTTGGAATTAATATCATGAAAAGATTAGAGCCATTTGGACGTTTCAAAAAATTCAATTCCTTCGGCTTTTAATCGATTCAATATAGGTCGATAAATATCCGGAGTAAATGGAAGGATCACACCTCGTTTTTGAATTTCACCTATTAACAGGAAATGAAAAATAAACAAATAGAATTTGTCAATTTTAAAAATTCCAATTAAAAAAGAAAAAAGAATAATACCGTCAAGGATCATTTTAACTGCGATTGCTGTCGGATATCCGACTGTTCGTGCCATAGCAGAGTAACCTTGTCTATCGCCGTATAATACTAAATTAATTTCTCTGTTTTCTCTCTTATTGTCGGGCCAGAGTATACCCACGTCATGCCTTAAAATTACCAGATCCCGTTCGTTTTGATCGTAGCATAGCTTCTTCGATAAGTAATGGGTTAATGTATCGAGCGGAGTGTTTAACTTTAATACTAAATCTTCTTGAAGAAGGCCTAAATCTTCGATTGCTTTCACGCCTTCTTCCGAATTTAACACTTCTGCTAATTTTCTCTTTAAATTTTCGTAAAAAATATTGTCATTTGCTAAACCAAGTAGGTTGCAAATTAATACTCTCTGAAATAATAAATCGATAAATATGTGAACCGCGTTTATACGTATATGGATATTAATATTAATTAATATCCATATAAAAAAATAAAATAAAATTCATAGAACAGATTCCTTATATCAATTCTAAACATCAAAGCAAAAACGACAAATTAATATACAAAAATATCAAGACTTATGTATCAAATTACAAATAATTAAATTTTTACATTGAAGTAAGACAAAAATAAACTTAAATCGTTAATAAATAAGCCTTTTATAGATAAATAATCAAAATTTTTGCAGATATAGTAAATTTTGTATTTGTTGTAATCTCTCAAATTGACTTTTTCCATGATTATAGTGACACTTTGCATACATATATATATACATACCCATGTAATATCTGGACCATTTGGATGTAAACTTGGATGTGGATTAGAATCGGTTAACCGAAGATATTGTAAAGTTCGTATAGTATTAGAGAAACCTTTGAATCTTAATGTGCCTCGTAGAATCGTGTGGACATTATTAAGTCCGTATAAATCTTTATAAATCGTACTATCTCGATTTGGAAAACCTTCCAGCGCAAAACCGGGTAAAAAATCTAAATCTTGAACCGCAGACATAAGACTTCCTCCTGATTCTATTTCTACAACCTTTACAATGGAAACAAAATTTCAAGATTTCTCATTGGGGGAAATATGGTGATGAAGATTATCAGATAAATGTTTATAATATTTTAAAATGATGAGCCACTTTTGTTTGGAGATATTTTAATTGTAAATTGTATTTTTGCTTACTTGTCTATTAGAATAATATTTGGCCGATGCCAAAGTATTGAGCAACACTCCTCGTGGTGACCAATTAAATTTATATCGTAGGGGATTGGATGAACATTCTGGTGCGGGTAAACCGCCACACCAGGAAATAAAAGACTCGATTTTCCCACCAGCTTGTTTAACATTGTCGAAACATTCTAAAGCTAGCAAGTGATCGATACCAGGATCTAAGCCTATTTCATTAAGTATAGTTACTTCTGCTGCTACAGCCCTAATAATTAACATTTTAATATATTTAATCGTTATCATTTATTTCTATTCATATAAATGATATCTTTAAATATATAATATATTGTATAGAGAAATGAATGGTAAAACGAATTTCCAATTTTATATTTTTTCCAAATATTTTAAATTATTCTAATTTTTTGCATAATTATGATTTTCTTAATAGTAATGCCTAGTTAACTGTCTCAGAATAAGCACTAGAACTTGTTATTTATTCGAGAAGATAGTTATTCTGAAAATTGACAGTCTCTTCTTTTTCGAAGTAAAAGTCTTGTAATGCGTATCTTAATCAATATACAACATATTGCAGGCATCGATTCAAGCAATGGGTTAAATAAATAGCTGACTAAACAATACTAGAAATGATACAAATGATGTTTTAGTTTAGTTTTAAATGAGCTATTAACTTAAACCGCCTCCATCAATGCTTTTTATATATATGTCTCAAAAAGTAGAATTCCAATTCTAGAAATTGGTAGAAATAAATAATTAAATGAACAAACAATTTTTTAATTCGTTCAATTAACCAAGCAATATCTAGTAAGTAATATCATTTGGAATTATTACAGATGCCTTTATTATAAATATTATATGAAGAGATCAATTTATCAGAAGATCAGAATACCATCCTTTTCCTCGTTTTTGTTAATATCTATTAAAATTATTACTTACTCTTCGTGTAAAGATTTAACATCTTCATTCATATAACTTGCCGTTACTAAATGAGTTTTAGCATGTATGCATGCATTTGCAACGACGTGGTGTAAAGAGTAAGGCAATAGAGAAACCACTACATCCGCCGATTTAACAATGTCGTTTAACGTATCAGGACGTTCAACAACATTCAATAAAACTGGTTCCACGCCAGGAAAATTATTTGCTAAAATGTCTGCCTCCTCTTTCAATTGAGATGCAACAATTAAACGTATGTTGTTATCTCTGTGTAAATATTCGACCAACGGGCCGGAAACATGTCCAGCACCAAGGACAACAACCTATTCACAAAATAATATATTTTAATGTATTACAATTAATTATTAATTGTAATTAATATCTATAATATATCTAATATCTAAAAGATTTTATTTTTAAATAAAAAATTTAATTCGATATGAAATATCTAGTATATACATATGTGCATTGATTTTTAAAGAAATTAAAGAATCCAATTTGAAAATGTTGTTTCTTATAAAACTTGCTATATGGAATAGCAATTTTTAAACTAAAATCTGTGAAAACTCCTAGAAGCTTTCAGAATTAATTAATTGATGCAAGTGATTTTTCAAATTAAAATTCTTTTTTTTTTAATAATATTATGAAAAAAATATAAAAGAAATATTGTTCAATTAATCTTTCATTACAACCAGCCAATAATATATTTTATGTAAATTCAATTTTTAAAAAACTTAATTAGGGCTCCAATTATAAAAATTACTTTTATAACATTATTTTATACTTATCGCAAAAATTTATTTTGTGAAAGTGAAGAATAAAGATTTTATTTTTATACCTTTTTACTTTGTGCTTTATCATCTGCTTTATGTTTACAGCGATGATTCAACAATCTTAATTCTTGAATATATTCAAAATTAGGTGTTAGCCGCCCATTAGATGCGATTATTGCACCATGTACAGCTGGATTGAAATTATGTTCCTCCAACGGTGCCTTTGCATCCGATTGAATAATATCTAACGCATAAGGATACAAAAGATTTCCAAAGAAATCTGTAGATTCTTTTGGCAATTGAGTTGGCATATTGTCGATTGAACAGACTAACACCCCGGGTCCTTTAAAAGATTTCGTATCCTTGTTACGATCAGCATCGTATAAACAAAATGGTGTGTCAATAGTTGTGCATTCGTTCATGAATCTAGGAAAATTTTAGAAATAAACACTTGCATTTATTTAAGTTAAAATCTTTTAAGCATCTTTGATAAATTATTGACATTTAAATTATTGACAAACAATGAAACTTATATTACTACTATACATTTATTCATATCGCAAAAAAAAAAAAGTTTTAAATTAATATTAATATTGATTTTACTCACTCGATACTGCCTCCAGGATCTGCAGATATATCACAGATAGCTAACATTCTGTGAGGTAAAGAGGGTGCACCAACGCTTGATGGTAGCCAAGGTGTATAAGCTGGTCTTAACAAGTATTTCGCATCTGGTATCGTTACTAATTTAGGCGAATCGACTGCCCAATAAATACCATTAATTATCACTGATGCATATGGTGCAATCGTTTTGCTGAAAGTCGAAATATATCTCTCAGGATGCTTATCACATTCTTCAGAATCAAATCCACCTCCATCTTTCCTTTCTAGATGATGTCTTCGTCTTACCTCACATCCATATATCTTTGTCGTATCTGAAACAATAGAAGAGATAATAATAATTATTTTTAATGTTTTAAATGAATCATACATATAAAAAAAATATCCATAAAATAGTTGCAAGATTAATATATTTTCAGGGGATCAGAAATAAACTTGCAATACTTACCACCATGTTCAGCAACCTTTTTCAGCATTTCAGGTGGTACATATTCGTGTGGAAGCTCTTGAAAAACTTCTTGTCCTCCTTGACTCACATTACCACTACCGGTGAAAATGAAAGTCAATGGTCCAATTGATTTTGGCATGGCACCTAATGCTATTTCATATCCTGCATCTCGTATAGCTTGTCGTGCCATAGATGAATCTCTATAATTGTGCGCTGGTCCAATATGCTGTAAACAATAATAATCGTTATTTAGGTATATATAAATTTATATAAAATTTAATAATAATAATTTAATTTATAATATATTCCTTTATTTTATATAAATAAATATAATAAATTATATAATAAATTACAATTATTATGCTTTATTTTTACAAAATATATTAATATTTTTGATAATATTGATTTTTTTGTTATGTCAAATTATAATATATTAATATAGTATATTATAATAAATTTTTATTCCATATTATTTTTCTCTTTTTTTTATTATTTATCTTTCTTTATCTATATTTATGTTTTATTTATGATATTCTAAAGATGATGCTGATTTCACAATTTTTATCCTATCTCTATTCTTCCTCCACAATTTACTCTCCTTATCTATACTCAAGCTACAAAATTTGTGCGCTTGAAAGACGATTCCAATATCTGACTAACATTATATATATAATTTTTAAAACAAAAAATATATAAAATATATATATAATAAAAATATATATAAAATATATTAAGATATATAAAAATAATATATATGTATATATGTATGTATATGTAATAAGTATTAATATAATTCTTATCATGATAAAAAATATAATTAATTATATAATTATATAATTAATTAATTTATACAGGATATTTCAGATAAAAACTATTAAAATTTATAATAATAAATTTATTAATTTTTTATATTTAATAAATTTAAGAGCAAAGAATGTTATTATGACATATATGAGTCTATTCATCTTCGTTCTAGAGATATGAAAAATGAAGTAATATAAATCATAAATAATCAAATGCATTCAAGCTTTTAAGGAAATATTTATTTCTGATAATCTAATAATCGATCACTTAAAATGATATTTTAGATTAATTTACATAACATAAATAATAATTGGTATGAACAAGAAGATAGCACAGATTCATCTCTTTCTATGCATTGACTAGAAAAAATTTCATTCAGAAATGTTATATTTCTTTTATTAATTATTATGTAAATATAAATATAAATCATTATCAGTATAAAATTTTAAATAAATTTCAAATAAAATCATTAAAAGCTGAAATATATTTAATTATATCATTTTATCTTTCATATTTCGACAACAAAAACGAACTGGTGTAAAATGTAATATTTTTTGTTCAGAATATAACCCAGAATATAACCCAGAATATATCCCAAATTTGTTAACAAACTATGTTAGAAATTGAACATTAAACATTAAAACATGTTAGAAATCAAGACTTCTTTTTTTTTTAAAATTGCATAAAAAAGGCACAGGAGCGATTCGATATAGTTCTTTCATCAAAAATCTTTTTCCCATTTCACGATTAAATCTTCTAAAAAGATTAAATCAGTATTTTTTAATTTAACCGTTTCGTTATTATATTATTTATTTTAACAATGTAAATTTTGCCATTTTCAATTTTAACTCAATTATTTTTCATAAAAATCTCTGTAAGAGCTGTGTCTATAATTCAGCTGTAAAGATCCAAAATGGTCATTTAAGATCTTTCTATAATAATTAAATCTGATTTCATTCAGGACATCATAACTTTATTAAAAGATTCCTATCATAAATCATTCGATAAAAATAAAGACTAATTTCGCAAAATAAGACTAATTTCTTTTGATGTCTAAAAAAAATTCAACGATTTTTTCTAAATTTTCTGTTACTAACATCGGAATATTGGAATATTCTATTTTAAAATCAATTTTAAAACTATAAAATATAATAAAAATTAATTATTTATATTTTCACTATATAATATATCAAATATAAAGAGAAGAGATAATTTGGAAAAGACAATCAATCAAAAATATTTAAAAAATTCACTTTATTAATTTTAAATTATTAATTTAACTTAATTAATTTTTTAATTTGAATTAATCTTACCATGAATGGTGTATGGTGTCCTAATGCAAGTAATCTTAATCCAAGACCATGTAATATATTTACCATGCCTGCTACACCAGCATATTTTCCAAACGCAACCACTCTTTGTCCGTTAATATCTGTTAATTTCTCATAATCTACCAAACGTATATTCTTTTCAAGTATAGCATCTAGAAGTGGCATATTACTTTCTTGTGCCTTGATGGTATGAGAAAAAAAACAATAAGTTTTATTGGATATAAGTTGATCCACAGGAACTTGTTTCACTCCGAAAATAACAGAAGCAGAACTAATATCCTCTTGCAATATAGCACCTGCAGCTTGATAGGAATGCGCAGGATAAGCTCTTCTATTACTAGGTTGTACAATTACTTTTACTCCTGCTCTAATTAATCGACGAACATTCGCAGGTGCTAAAGGAGCTCTTCTTTCCCATACTGATTGATCTTCTCTTCTAATTGCTATTATTTTACCTTTCAAGTTCTATGAAAAATATTTTTAATTAAAATATTTTATAACATTAATTTTTGTCTTTTTGTTATTTATTAATTATAAAATATTATATACAATATTTATTTATTTATATTATTATTGTATTATATAATATATTTCTCTTACATTAATACCACGAACTGAAGACATATTATTTATTCTCAATAAATTCACATTAAATTCGCAATTGCGTAATTAAAGAATCTTCAATGTTTCTCTATATAATCATATAAAGAATATAAAAAAAATTATGAAAACAATATTTAATATTCACTAAATTCATTAAAATCACGATAATAAGACAACAATTATACAATATATATGTAATATGGTTACTTCTATTTTAAATTAAAGTTACTGTATTACTATGTGATAGTTGGGTCAGTGAGGGCAATACTGCAAAAACTCAGAATTATAATATCACTGATAAGCTCAAAGTCACAACTTTATCAAATGATTTAAATTTCTTCAATCATGTGATTTCTATCATTTTTCATTATATAGATTTGAACTTCATATATTAGGCATAGCTTAGTTTTTAACTTCTTTTAATATAATAAAGAACGTAATGAATGAAATTTTTAGTTATTTATGTGTTAATAAATTACCATTCATTAATTATTTTTGTATAAATAATAGAAATTTGATTTCATATTATCATAGATCAATAGAGAATAGATTAATAATAATTCGTATTTGCTAAAGCTCTTTATCCTCTTATCCTATTTCGCCTTATGTATTTTTTTCTTATTATAATTATCTTATTTAATTATAATTAAATATTATAATAATAAATTAAATAAAAATAAAATAAATAAGAACAGAATAAAAATTAATAATAATTTCTAATCATAAATTTTTATATAACTTTAATTATACTAACATTGAATTATTTATATAATTATAATGAACTAAATTAAAATTTTTTTTTCTTATCCATAAATTGATTTATATTTTCTGCATTCATTTTCTTCCTCTTTTTTACAATGATTTCAAAAATTTCCCGCCATTTTTTTTCTTTTCTTTTAATTTTTTTATATGTATATGCTCCCATTTTTTTTCATTTTTATATAATTTTTATTTTTTATATAGTTTTAATTTCATTCATTCTTTCTTTATTTCATTTTTAATCTAAATCTAATTAATCTGTCATTCATTATTAGAGAATAAAGTAATTATTAAATAAAAGAAAAAATATTTTTTTATTCCATATATTTTATTCTTATACAAAGTATTATTTTTACATATGACATAAAATAAATAAGATATTAAGATTTAAAATAGAAATTATGCTATAAATTATTTTACTAATATAAAAATATTAAAAAATATCAATTAGATTGTGTTTTAATAGATAAGTACATTTTATTTTTTATTGTCTGTTTGGTTGGATTAATTTTTTTCAAAATTTGAGTCATTACATTAACTAATTGCTCAGAAGTAAGACCAGTTTTTTTCGATTTGAACTTTTGTAGAAGTTCCGTTGTTGTCATTGGTTTACGCATAAGATATCGTCGTACTGCATCTTCTGTAATTCCAGATTCACTGCAACATAATTATATTAAAAATTATTGCAGAATTATAAATATCTTTCTAAATTATAATAATAAAAGATTTGTCATAATATGAGAAAACTAAAAAAAAAAAAAAAATAAAAATTCAACAAATATACTTAATTCAAAATAATAGCAATAAATTATTTTATAATAGTACTTTGTTAAAAATATTTTTAAATAATTAATTAATTTTAATTAAATAACAAAATAGATTTATAATAATAACCATAAAATAATATCTGAAAAAACTTATAAAATTAAGAAATATTATTATAATATTTTTATAATTTACAATTATATTAATATTAATTATCATACCTAACTCCTGGAATATAAGAATTTACTGGCACTAAATTAAAATTATCCAATTTTAATTTTTTCGCTTGTGATAAATCTGGAGATCCTGATTGTTTTCTTTTTAAAGAATCTGATATTCCAGCAGGTGTAGGTGTTGCAGATCTTGAGCTATGTGCACTATTAGATCTTTTATTATCTTTTTCTTTTACTGTATCAGATTCTGAATCTGAATCACTAGAAAAATCACTAGAAGAATCTTTTCCTGATGTAAGTTTTTTTAAATCCTTTTTCTTAGACTGTTTTTTCTTTTTCTTTTTATCTCTTTTTTTATCTGTATCTTTATTAATCTTGTCTTTATCCTAAAAAAATCAGTAAATAAAATATTTTATTTAAAATAAATATTATCATAATATTCAAACTTTTAATTTTACCTTCTCATCTTTATCTTTATGTTCATCATCATCATCTTTTTCATCATCACCATCTTTTTTATCCGTTTGTTCTTCATCATCTTCGTCATCTTCATCAGAAGCAAGCAATTTTCTTAATGCATCTTCTTCTGCAACTGATTTAATCTCTTTTTGTTGTTCCAATTCTGATTCAGAATCTGATGAATCAGAAATATAATCACATTCTCGACCTTCTTCATCCCCATCATCACTCTCTTCAAATGCTTCATCATCTGAGGCATTTTTCTTCTTTTTTTTCTTAATATCAACTAATATAAATATTTAAATTATTAAATTAAATTATGATAAAAATATAGAAAAATTATTTATTGCATTATATGCAAATTTTGTTATTAAAATAAATTCATAATACAGATAAATCTCAGTAACTCGAATCTTTATAATTCAAAAATCTCTTTAAGATTACAATAATGTTCATTTTCTTCAGCTGTGAAAATCTTAACATATTTAAATTTAAACTAAAAAAAGTTTAACTAACTTTAATTCAAACATTTTTTTGAGCTACATAATTTTATTCCTGCAATTCGACTTTAAAATAGTCCAATCTCTAAGTCGAAATTTACTTTAATGATTATTATATTATATTATATTATTATTTTACTCTATTATATGATATTATAATTTTTACAATTATATATCAGAAACATAATCAATAAGTGATTATGACTTCATTTTTTTTTTAAACTACCTAAAAATAAAATGATATATACAAATTTTTTTTTTTAATTTTTCTAATTAAAGAAAATATTAACTTTTCTAAAATCTCTATATATTAAATTTTCACTTGTTAAATTTTTTTTGTCAAAAAGTTGAAATCTTTTTCTCTCGAAATTTTAGTTTTTTTGAAATTTGAGTTATTGAGATTCGACTGAATATCTATTTGCATAATTGAATCATATAATCTATTATAAATTATTTCTTTCAAAATTATTGGACATATCAATTTATTATGAAAATATTAATACTATGCAAATGTCTAAAAATTCAAATATCAATTTATTATAGAAATAGGAATTAGATAAAAATTTTATATGAATCATATAATAATCATATAATACAAAAAAAAGAAAAAAAAAAATAAAAGAGAAGTGTTATAACTCTATTCTTATTCGCTTTCAAATGCATTTTTTTGCATAGTAAAAATATTAATTTTATAAATATATAATTAACAATCTTATCATATTATTATATTAATAGCAAAAATAAAGAAAATGTGGTAATAACTAGACAGCTATTAAGAATAATTACCACATGCATTTCTTAAGAGTATCAGATATAACATCCACCTTTGCCTTTCTTTTTCTTCTTAGTATCATCTTCTTCGTCAGAATTTTTTTTACTTTCATTATCATCACTAAGAGAATCATCATCGTCGCTATCCATCCACTCATCCATTTCGGATATTTTTAAATCTTTCTCTTTCTTACTCGGCTTTTTACCCTTCCCACCTTCTATTATTTCTTCATCATCTGCACCTTCTTCATCATTTCTAAGTCTTTTCCGTAACATTAATGAAAAATAATTCATTACTTTATTTCTACGACTAAATTCTTGCTCTGCTTCTTCTGCACTCAAAGCTTTGTATCTCTGAATTGGTTGAAAATTATACCTAAATATAATTATATACATTATATAATTATATACATTAAAATTTTAATAAAATACAACTTAAATAATTCAAATAATCAAATCACCATTCATGCAATGGAAAAGCTTCTATAGCTCCATCAGCAGCATGTGTAAAAACATAATATGCAGCATTTTCACTCACACCACCTTCTCTTATGCCTTTAAATTTTTTTCCAGTTTTTCCTCCAGATTTTAAAATCCAAGGTTGATCTTCTGGCTTGTATTTTCTGCTTGTAATACCAAATTTTTTTCTTCTTGCTTCTTCTCTTGCATCTCGCCCAAATTCAGATCCAGCTCCAAATTTTGGCATTTCCTCTTCTATTCCTTTATATTCCTTCATATTATTTTCACGTTCCATTTTCACTTGAGTCCATTTTGAAAAATCAACATTTAATGTTGCATTAAAACGCATCACATTGTGTTTTTTTTTATTATTTCTAAAATAACAATATAATATTTTATTTAATAAAATTAATTCTATAAAAATATTTATAATTAAAAAAAAATTACATACTTTGGTACTCTGATACTAAATTCTTGTATGGAAGGTACAACTGAAACCTAAAATTACAGTTATAATAATAACTATTATAGTTATAGTAAATAATATTATTATCTAATTTTAATCATGCTTTTTTTATTTATATATTATATTAAAAATAAAAAAAGAATAATTTTTTTTAAATATACATAATACTATTGTTCAA
>NW_006263645.1:376285-392858 GCF_000469605.1 Apis dorsata | reverse complement strand
TTTCAAATCAAAAATAAGTAAAAAAGATTTACAGTCAATTATTTATATAATATAATAAAATAATATAATAAAATAAAATCTAATCAATCATTTTATTAATATATAAATAAATAATGAAAATGATATTTATAAATTTATATTTATTATTTATTTTATTATTTATTTTATTATTTATTTTGTACAATAATTTCTATAAAGAATTTTATTTTAGTTCTATAAAATATCTATATAATATTTCCTCTTTGGTTTTATAAAATATGTCTATAATTTCAGAATTATAAAATATACCTTTGAAACTGCAGGCGATGTCATCTTGATAATTGATTTTAATTCAATAATAACGATTATAAAACCATCATGTCATATTAAAATCTTCATATAAAACAAATATGTATAATGCAAGTTATTTACTGTTAATTAATAACTTTTAATAAAGATTATATTATATTTATGTAAATATACACGTTTTGATAAGTTAACAACTTTTTTAAACCGATATTCTTATATAAATAAAAGTACCAAAATTTGTCACATTAAACAAAAAAGTAAGGTAAGTACATAGCATAATTTAATACAGATAGAATTTACTCAAATATTACAAAATATAACAATTGCTAGATATCAGAATAAAATATCATTGACATTAGAAAATAGCAACGATGAACGAAAATGATGTTCCATTGAACAAAGAAATGACAGAGTTATTTTATATTCGCGTTGTTCTTATTTGTTCTAAATTAATAAAAATGATGAACTTAGACTATATATATTTATAGATACGACTGCAAATAATTCTAAATCTTGAAGCAAAGATAAAATCATTTTCATGATATTACATATGAACAAAAAAAAATTATGGAAATTTTTATTTTTAAAGCAATATATAAATATTTATAAAATATAATTTAATCATTGTTAAATTTGAAATATACATATTTTTTTATTTTATTATCTATTTTTATTTTATTTTTAATTTTAAATAGTAATTCTTGTAAATTATAATTTCGAACGAATTCAATTTTAATTAATAATATTCAATATTTTATAAATTATCTATAAATAATTATTTTCTTATAATTTATTAGTTGAAAAAAATAGCAAAAACAATAAACAGATATTCAGAGAAAAATAAATTAGTTAAAAATAAAAAAATAATTTTCGTTTATTTTATTTGTATTATATCTTCTTTTATTCTGTTAAAAAATTATTTTGATAAAAAAATATTCTATTAATAAATTATTTTTTTTTATAATATAATCTTAATTACAAATTAATAACATGCTGCATCATTATTAATAATTAAAAAATTATTCACAGATGAATATGTAATTTGTAACTACATATAGTTTATCAGACAAGGTTTTAAATTTTCAATGTATGATTTTTTTTTTATTTTTATTTCAATTTGAATTCTTATATATGGATTCATATATTCCTATATATATAATTATAAATATAATTATAAATATAATTATAAGTATATATATTCTAAACTATCTTAAAGTTATAAGAAATATAATTATACAGTGCAGCCAACAAAACGCGGGAAATATATAATAAAACTTGATATATTTTTGTTGTCAAGAATTGACATATTTTTGATGTAAATTTGACACAAATTTTTATACAAATTTAGTATCAATTTATTAACATAATTTGATGAAAAAATTTTGTAATCTTGTAATAAATTTTAATAATATTTTGATAATCAAGATTTGTGACAAAAATAGACAAAAATAAGTTTGCAAAAAGCTGATAAAATATATTTTTTCGCACTTATTATTAAGTATAAAATTTTAAAATATTATAATTTAATGTAATTAAATTAATGTTGTTCTTATAATTTGTGTTAATATATTCTATAGTAATAAAAAATATATAAATGTACTTAAAATGTTATTATTAAAATAATATGTGATTTACAAATATTTAATTAAACAATGTAAAATGTTTAAGAACGAGATATTAAATTTATATAATTATTTTTTTTTATCAAATTAATTTTTATGTATTAAAACTTATTGAAATAAAAATTATTTATTTTTTTATTTCAATATATATAAAGAATTTCTTATTGAATATTGAATATTGAATAATATGTAATATATACTATATATTTAATATATATATGTATATATATATATATCAGCCTTAAGTTTAATCTAGTAACAATTCAAATATAAAATGAAACTTTTGTAATAATATATAATTTTTTAAACATAACAATATTTCTTAAAAATTACATGTGATAAATATATGCTATATAAATAATATTACAAAATTATTAATGAAAATATTTGTTTAAAATATTATTAAACATTTCATATATTCTGTATTTCTGTTTTCTATTTTATTATAATTAATATTTCTATCATTAATCTAATTTTGAAAATCAAAAATAAAATGTTTATATTTTGTACATGTTTGCATATATTTATTGGGGACATTAAAGATGTAACTTAAATGTTGATCGGTCAGCCATCTGCTGATGTTGCAGCCAAAGCCACGTCATATTTTGTATGCTTTGTGACTTAGGAGTGTGGAGTATTTCTCGATCCTCTTATAAAATTTACTTTTAAACATCCGAAAATATGAATATATTTCGACTCTTAGGTGACTTATCACATCTTCTTGCAATTATTATTCTTCTTCTCAAAATATGGAAGACACGAAGCTGTGCCGGTATATATCATTGATATAACTTATGTGTTTATTATATCTAAAATTGTTTGTATTTTATTAAAATAATCATCAATTATTAATAGCATATTTTTAATAATATTCTTTATATATTTTATAGGTATTAGTGGCAAATCGCAAATTTTATTTGCAATTGTATATACAACGCGTTATCTAGATTTGTTAACAACATATATATCAGCATACAATACATTTATGAAAATCATTTTTATTGCAACTTCCTATACTACAGTTTTTTTAATGTATGTGAAATTCAAAGCTACATATGATCATAATCATGATACTTTTAGGTATGTTCTTTTTATATAATGCATGTATTTATTAAGTAATATATAGTAATGTATTTGAATAATGTATATGTATATATAACTTTTAAAAAATTTGTTTAAAAAATCTAGTCATATTTCATTTCATCATTTAATAATATCTTAATCATTTTCAGAATTGAATTTTTAATTCTACCCACATCACTGTTGGCATTATTAATTAATCATGAGTTCACAATTATAGAGATTCTATGGACATTTAGTATTTATTTGGAATCTGTAGCAATATTGCCACAATTATTTTTGGTATCAAAAACAGGAGAAGCTGAAAGCATTACCAGTCATTATCTTTTCGCTTTGGGATGTTATAGAGGCTTATATCTATTAAACTGGGTGTATCGTTACTATGCAGAAAATTATTATGAACTAATTGCTATAGTTGCTGGTTTAGTGCAAACAATTCTTTATTGTGACTTTTTCTACCTCTATATTACCAAAGTATTGAAAGGCAAAAAATTACAACTACCTGCTTAGTTGTATAAAAATATTATCATGAAGAATTCTATATTGCTCAAACGAGCAATATCATCATTAATTAAATTTATATAATATAAATTTTGGCAATCTTTAAGAAATCGAGGAATGCTCGTGTACAAAGTATACATTTTATTAATTGTAAAGCATTCCATTTTGTTGTATTTTCATCACAAAACATCCATGTATAATTTTTCATCTTTATCCTATATAGTTACATTTATATTTTAAACTGTTACTTTCTCATTGATTTTTCAGCATATTGCATCTTTAAATAATATATAATGTATGTGTGATACTTATTTCATTTCAATGATGAATAACATATTAAAATACAAAGTACATAATTGGAAATGAAGATTATCATTTCAAAATTTGTTACATGTCCTAGGAATTAGAAATTATAATTATACTAATAATATATTTTCAATTTTTAATATATTAATTTTATTCAAATGATCATATTAGTTGGTTAACAACGCAGACTTATATACTTTACTAAATCGGTTACATGTATTGCTTCACTTAGAGTTGTTGCTCTATCTTTTATATATATAATGCCATTTTCAAGACTAGTCGTATTAACAGAAATTATAAAAGGTACCAAGCATGTATCTATAATTTTTTCTGAACTGGTTAATATTGTATTCAGGCCTTTTGTCCTTAAGATGTTATTTAAGTAAAGTACAAAGCGATTTAAATCATCATTTTGAATGTTCTCTTTATCATTTGATTTTTTTATATGAAATGCAACTTTGTGTGGTGCTAATTTGGAATGAAGATGCATTGTAGTCGAGTTATTCATATCACATATGTCACAAAGTAGTGCTAAACATCCCCAATCTAAAGACATTCTTTGTTCAACCATTTGTATGTTGATAAAATCTTTTTTACTATTAACCTAAAAATAAAATGGTCCATAAAAATAATTGTTATTTTTAAACTTGTTAAATTTATAAAAGTTAAAACAAAGTTTTTTAAAGAAACAAAATACCTGAGAGAATAGTTTTTGAACATCTGTATGGTAAGTTATTCTTTCCAATATAAGATTGCCAAATGAAAATTGTGCTTCAATATCAACTGTAGTATAATTTTTTATTTTTTTTGCTTCAGAGAGTTTAAATCTAGAAGGATTTTGTGCTAATTTTCGCCACCAAATTTTACGTTCTTTTTGTATTTTATAAAATAAATCTTTTATTTCTACATCATTATTAAAAATAACTATTTCTGCAGTTCTATGATAATTTAATTTTTGTACAGTTAATGTATTAGAATCCCATTGATATTTTGAATTTTTTATTGTAGCTAATCCAAATGGTATATCACTCATTTCAGTTCTTATAATAAAGTCTGTAGTATCATTAAATTCATCTGATAGAAACATATTATAACGTGACATTGTAATACAATGTAAAAACCATTGTTCTTCAAGGTTTTTCAATAACATTTTACCTTGAGGTCCATATTTAAGTCCTTGTGTTGTAAAGTTAATAAAATATGGACTTAATTCTTTTAATATATTTGCTATATTCATTGTGTTTTTGAAATAATTTGCAATGGTGTTATAAAATATTCTTCTTCTAAAATAGCAGCATTCTTTAAAATTTCTTGTTTAGATATATTATTTTCTATATTATCATTTCGTAAAAGAATTGATTTTTCTTCAAGTGGACTGTACATAGGTTTGATTTTATTATCAATCTTTGTATTGCGTAAATTTTCTGTAAAAATAATTGCAGCTTTTAAAACAGAAATGCTATAATCTTTATCAAGATTGAGTAAAGATAATTGTTCTATTTTCTTTATTGTTTCTTGTGTTACAATTGACATTGTTGAATTTGAATGTACATATTTTATATGAAAAGAGACTGAATTTAAAAATGTTGGTAAAATTATATAACTCAGTTTTTGAGTATGTCGAATAATTTCCATTTAAATAATGTTATTTATGATTAATATGGTTAAAATTATTATTTAATTAAACAATTAAATTCTTTTCAAGTAGTTATTTTATGATATAAATATTTTATCACTTTTATAATTAATATCACTTTATAATTAATAGAATTTCACAATTGTTTTTAACAATAACTAACTTTCATATCTCATTTTCAGAAAATTTAAGATGTATTTTATGGTTATGTAATATACGATATATATATATATATATATATATATATTTAAGAATACGTGAAAAACAGCACAATGAAATATATAGTGACATCTCATGTTCATTATTAGAATTTTCGTTAGTCATAGAAATTTTGAAAAATAATACTAGATAAATAATTGATTGAAATATATATGTATATATGTAAGTACTTAAGTATATACATATATTTTATTCTAGAAGTTAAATTATATATATTAGTATCAATTTGTTTGAAAATTTTATTGAAATATTATTGATAGAGCAAATTTCTATAAAAAAAAAATATATATATATACGTATGTTTATTTTTTTTTCTTTTAATTTGTAAATTATTAGGTTATGCCACTTATGTGAAAAAAATTATAAATAAAATAAAATAAAAGTTGCACTTACATATTATTATTGATTTAGTACAATATAAAATTATAATATTAATAATAAATGGAATTAAAAAATTATATGTATTAATGAAATTATAAATGAAATATAAGATAGATGTAAACCAATAATATCCATCTGTGATAATAGTAAAACTAGTAATATGCATATACGATCTTTTAAAGTTCAAGTTAGAACCAAATATATATATTTATTATAAATTCTTTTTGTTATATAACTATATTTTTAGAAACAAATCTTAAAGTGTTAACTAACAAATATTTCGTAAAATATTTTTTAAAATTGTTAAAGGAAATTTATTTAGTTATTTTTTAATTTTTATACATTTTTTCTAAATTATAAATATACACTATTAGTATTTAAATTAATTAGTATTTAAATAGAAATAGAATTTTATTTTTAATTTAAAATTCTTATATATATTATATTCTATATAATATATATTTAATTTTTTATTATAATATTATATTATATTTTTAAAAATATATATACATATTTATACATGTGAAATTTTTATCTTTTTATTACATTTATCTTTTGATATATTTACAATTTTTATAAAAGATGTAGTTTTAAAATAGAGATTATTTTGTATTACTTTTTTCTTTTGATACATTGTTTGAAATTATTATTTTTAAGAATATAATTTTTTTTATATTTATTCAAAAATTTAAGCTTTATAAATTATTTTTTTTTTATTTTAATATAAAAGATAATTATTGTTATATTATTATTACATATATATTATAAATTTGTATTTTTAATATTATTATTAAAAACAATTTTTTATTTTGTATTTTTTGTTATATAGTGTAAAAAATTTATAAGAGTAATACTATATTTCTCGAAATTTAAAATTTAATATCATATAAGTTTGATTTTATGAATTTATCAATTTAATATGATTACTACATAAATATCATAAAAAATATATTATACAAGACAATTACAAATTTCAAGAAATAATATGATATTTTATAAATCTTTATAATGTCTTTTTAAAAAGTAAATTAAAATAAAAGAAAGATATAACTGTAATTTTCACATAAATTAAATCAATTAAATTATTTATAGAATGATATATACATAACAAAAAATGCACTGATATTAATGTTATGTCATGCACTAAAAAACGAAATATAGACTATGTTAAAATAAAACAAGATATTCAATAATTTCAATTAATCTTTCATTACAATTGGATTCTAATATATTCGCATATAATAATGTAAAAATATCGTATAATATATAATATATATAATTGTTTAATATATAAAAAAGGTCTTCGAACTCATGAAGGGTTGATAATTTAGCTTCTTATTTTTTATAAATAAAATATTAAACTATATATATAGATATAGATATAGATAATATATATACATATATTATATAGAAAGTTATAACAAAACATTTTCAACATTATAAAATGATATAGCAACTGTATATTTATAATATATATATTTACATTTTTAATCGTAAATATAAGACAAACAGAGTACTTTTAATTATTTATTTACAATTATAACATAGTATTTAGATTGAATATTAGTAAAATCCATATAATATAAGAAATAATAATATGTATGTATCAAACACAAATAATTATTTTCGTCTATAATTAAAATTAAATAATTAAATGTAAATATTTAAAATCAAAATTGAAGGTGATGAATAATATTGTTACTTACTTTATTTTTTCTGTAATATTTTTGAAATTATATGTTGAGGAATGTTGTAAAATTGTTCAATTTGATAAGTGCAATATTCTGATATTTTAATGTGTACTATACTTTGAAATTTCTTTTTTAAATATCAAAAAAAAAATGCAATGATTTAAATCTTTCATGTTTTAATATGATATTCTTTCATATTTTCATTGTATGTTATAAAATATAATTCAAATTAATTAATCAAATGATACTTAAGGAAACACTTTAAGTTATATTAGTATACTATTTATAAAAAATAAATATTCTATTTTTAAAATATATTTATATATTTTTAAAATTTATAATTTAAATGAAATAAACATTTAATTGTAAAAATGAAATTAGTTTCATTTTGAAATTTTGTATTTATAAAAAAATTAATATCATTGTTTTACATAGTTATTACAATTGTCTCTTATTTATATATATTGTCTTAATAATACGTAAATTTTACTTTATAAATGTATTATTTAATTTGACGAAAATCAAATAAAGAAACAAAAAAAAAAAAATAAATATTTTAATTCAGAATCTTATAATTCTTTCTTCGATATACGAATTTTATATTAAGTATATTTAATATATACATATATATATATATATTTTTATATATATTTATTTATTAGAATTATATAATACACATTAAAATAGTTAAATTTTAAGAATAATTTAATGATTATCTCTTATCTTATCTATCTTCAAATCTATGTTATCTTCAAATACTTCTTATAAAAATAAAGCGTATTTCTTTTTTATTTAAATTTTCAATACATCGATATAAAATCAATAGATCGATATAAAAATTTTAATTCAATACTTCCGATTTGCAACACATTTCAATTTGATAATGAGTGGCATCGATGATCTCGAGAAACTGTTCCTTTATTTCTTTAGCTTTCACGTAAACATCCTCTTTCATTAAGTCATAACACATAGCGATAAGTCCCATACCGAGTAACAAATAAACAAAATTAATTATCAATTTGGTTTGACTATCAGCTGTTAAATCACCGTGCGTCCAACCAGGTACAAGATCGCCCATCCCAATTTTGCATAGCGATGTCACGCAGAAATAAGCGCTGTCTAAATAATTCCATCCTTCCCACTCGGCGAACATTATCGAACCGCTCAACACGTATCCGAATATCACCCAAAGGCAGGCTGTCGAAGGTACCGTGATCCTTTGGCCAGGTTTTCGTTTACCGGTGCATTCGTGCAACCACGTGTACAACGAACGAAACGTCTGCGCGAGTACTTTTCCCATGTTAAGAAAATACAAAACGTAAAGTGGGATTCCCAATACGGCGTAAATAACGGTGACTACCTTTCCCCAGGTCGTTTGAGGCACCAGTGTTCCATAACCGATCATCGTGAATACGGAAAGACAAAACATCATCGCAGCTGGAAAGGACCAGAGATCGGACGAGGTTAACCCGCTACAATTCTCCTTCTTATAATCACCGGTGAAATTGTCTTGATACCGGCGTAGAATTCGATTTGACACCGTGTGAAACGCCGTTTTATTGAACACGTTTATGGTTTGATTGCCGGCAGTGCCAAGCCATAACTCTTCGGCGAACTGTTTTCTTATTAATTCGCGGATGCAAACTGTGGACGGCGGCGAAATCTGACCTTGAGATTCGATCATCATAAAACCGAAAGCACCTATTATAGCGTAACCAACCACGAGTCCACCAACGCCAACCTGAGTGCACATAAACGCGACCAATTTTCGGCAACAATCCTTTATGCGCTCTCTCAGATCCGGATCGGTCAATGTCGAATTCGAATCTCGGCTTTTCAACGAGGATCTTATCGGGACCCGCGTCATTTTATTTATGCATATAACGGAATACGAATAAAGCGAGGGATACAGGAAACTGGGGTAGCGGCACGTTGGCTAACACTAAATGATTTTCGTCCCGCTTTTCTATTTTCGTACGAACGCGCTGCGTTCATTTTACACTCTGTCCTTCTCTGTTTCACTTTCTTGCTTTTAGTATTTACATATACACATGCTTGCGCGAATCGGAGATATTTCGAACTTCCTTCGATAAAATGGTAAGTATTCAATCATATATTTATTTTACATAAATTCTTGAGAAATAACGATAAATAAAATGAATAAGAATCAATTAGAAAAATTTTTGTTTAATAATGATGATTATTCTCATATGCATATATACATATAATTGAATAATAAAATGTACTGTGTAAACATGAAATTTGCTTGTAATTTCATTTGTTGTATAGAAAATACTTATTCGTATAAAATTTAAGTAGTATTATCCATTCATTAAATCGACACAAATTATAATATAATATTCTAGATATATGAATTCTATAAATTATAAAATAATTTTTTAATATATGTTATATGTATAAAATGGCAATATATAATTTTGAAATTAAATTTTGTTGTCTATTTTTATTTGAAATTATAGATATTTATATAATTGTTTGCTATATTATAATTATTTGATAAACTATATAATATCCCTTCAATTGTGTTTAAGAAATAATTATAAATATTCTGTTGAAGCAAGCAATAATAAAACATTGTTTTAATGTAATCCCCTTTTAAAGAAAAATAAAAATTTATTAAGTTTTGAATATCTAATAAAATATAATATAGTTCATTCTATTACATTATTAATATGACATATATTAATATACATTTTTCTATAATAAAATTACTTTTTTAACATTTTGTTTAAATGAATATTCTTATATGATATAATCTTCAGCATTGCTTGAAGTTTATAATTTATTTTATAAAAATATATACGTAAATATCAATCATTCGTTTGATTGTGATAGTGAATAAAAAACATTTATAATTTTATATTTTTTATCGTTAGAAATATTCTTTAAGAAGAAAATGAATATTTTTGACATCTTTGCTGCAAAATGTAACGAAATCGTTGAATTATTTATATAAGTACTCTGTATTTATAACTTTGTCTACAGATAGATAGGAAGAGCATAGTCTATTAATTCAGTAGCTTGTGCAAACTCCGTCTAATACTCTGTCGACGTTATCAAGAAAATTTGCGAAAAAAATTTGTGTGAAAGTTGTTATTAATCTTATGTCATTAGATAAAAACGATATTTGTATTGTCTGTGTCTATATTTACAATGGATTTAAAATATTCGGTCCTTTTATTGATATTATCTCATCACTTAGGTAAATTGATATCTTTTTCAACAAATCATTAATATTTTTACTTACACTTCTTTTTAGAGTTCAGTCTTGCTTTAAAACATATCAATTACTCAAAAACATTGTCAATATCATTTTATATTTGAATAAAGATTTAGAAGAGATCTACCTTAGGAGATATTATATTAAGAGAAGAGTTCATCAAATGGGATCATTCATTATTGAATTATAGTAACATATTTTGCTATCTATATTTTATTAGTTATATTATATAATATAATTATAATAGTTATTTTCTTATGGCAGATTTAAATCAAAATAGAAAATTATCTAATCTTTATTTTTAAATTAAATGATCGAACTTTTACTAAGCTTTTTATATACTTGATACTATTTGTCTTTGCATCATTATCTTTCAAAGTAATCCTTCCTGTTTTAACATTCGTAAAAAATATGTTTGATAGATTAGACAGATTAATAATAATTAATCAAGAAACGTTAATCTAATTTTAAATTACATGTATAATGAAAAATGACAAGATTTTCTATTTATTTGACAAGATATTCTATTTATTTTTTGAAATTTGACTCGATATCACATAAATAACATTAATATTAAAATTTAGCGTGCTTGTGATCCTAAAAGAATAAGAAATTAATTTTTTATTTATACATGCAGCAATCACAATGCTTAACACAATGCACAAAGTAAATCATACATAGTAGGGTCTCGTCAATCTCGGGGCTATCTAGTTAAATTAACGTCGTGTACACCAGTTGTATGCTCATCGCTATCACGTTCGTGTCATCGAGTTCTGACAGTTCCAGGTAGCATTTTTTACAATGGAGAACTTTTACATAATCTTTACAACTATCATAGGTAAGGAAAGAATTATATTTAGATCGTATAATATTATAATTTTCACTGATATTCCATTATTTTCACAAAGGAGTTAGTTTTTTCTACTACAACATTTGAACATTTGAATTTTTGCAATCTAAATATTTATATTATAGAAATTTCTATTTATTACGTTCTTTATAACGTAAAGTCTGTTCTAAAGTTTGGAATAATAAGGAATTTCAAAAAACATCATCAAAATCATATTATTGCAATTAAAATTTGTTGAATAATAAAATAATATATATTGAAACGAAAAAATAAAATGTTAAGTTGATTTAAAACTAATCTTTTGCTTCTTCAATATGATCATTTTTTTTTTAACTATTTCTAAAAAAATTTTTTTTTTGTCTAAAATAGTTGTCAATGTCAATAAATATTTATTAAAAATAATTACAAGAGATTTTTTATGCAAAAATTTGACTGCTTCCAAATGCATTAAGTGTATTTATTTATGAATACGTTATAAAAGAAGACATCCAACTTTTCTTCTTCAAGAATACTAAATCCGAATTCTTTAAATTACTTTTAACGAAGAACAATTTTACAATACAACAATAACGCTTAAATAAAAAACAAAAATAATTATAATATAGATTTTTCTTTATATCATCTTATCGATCATCTTTCACTAATACAAGTTTGAGATTAATTAGAATAATTAGAGAAGAAAATTGATGAAAATACAATTGACTCTAGGAAAATCCTTTGTATAATAGTCGGAAGCTTAATTTATGCTCATTAAAAGTCATTTAAATTCTTCATCAACATGAAAAACAGCAATTTAAAAGCACCGACACTCATTTAAGGATCGATCGAGTGTCAATTTAGAACGTGCATAAATCATCGCATAAGTTTTCTCAGAATTTCAGCATCATTTTCCACTCTAATCGTGTCATTAATAGAAACGTAAGTACATATACAGTGCTTACTTCCGTAATGTTTAGTCAACGATCATCGAGGTTAATTTTATTTCCTGCCGCACGCATTACTTATCGAATTTATTGGGTGATGAACTCTTGTAACATATATATAATACATATATATCGAACTTTACAAGAAAAATATGTAAATAAATATATCCAATGCGAAATTAATATCTTTAGACAACCTAAGTATTTAAGAAATTTTAAAATCCTTTTATACGTAATGTTCGCTCCAATTCTCTATTTCTTAGATCATTTTTGTTAATCTGATATAAATATTTCAAAAGTAAGAATTAATTTTTAATTACAATATTTGAAATTATTAAAGAATATATTTCTTTTTCAATAAGTTATTATCTTGATATAACATATTTTTGATTTTATAGCTGATGTCAAGGCAAATTTACAATATAACAACATAACAATAAAAAATTTTGTAAAAAGTTGTAAAAGAAAATTTCTTTAATGCCATTTCCTTAATATATTAAGATGATATGATTATTTTATTTACTGCAAATCCAGTTATGATTTTTGTTTATATATATATGTACATACATATACATATGTAAATATTTATGAATGTATATTATTTATCAACAATCTTTGATTATTATATCAATAAACGTTCCCTCATGATAGATTGTAAATACTTACTATTTTGTTCTGCGAATATTTCAATGTATATATACATATATACAATAGGATGTGGTACATTAATAATTTGCTTCATATACTCAATCATTGATTTCCGGACCTCTTATTTCCGACACATCGATGAAATTATAAAATTGAGGACCTTATAGGAAATAATGAGATCCATTTTTATCAGATTTGCTGTTATATATTAAAAAGTTATATATTTAAAAAGTAATATATTTAAAAAAAAATTCTATATCAAATAATTAAATACAGATGTATGATTAAAAGAAATAATAATTTATTACAGATTTTGAATTTTTATGAAATAAGGATGTAAATCATTAATTATTATATGTAATTATTAAATATATTTCATTAATTATATATAGATCTTTTTTTTATCATATTTCTTTTGAAAATAAAATTTTAGAATTAATATTATTTTATATTTAATTATTTATTAATTTATTTATTTACTTTTACTTGTAAAAGATGATTCATCACTGAAGCAAAATTTAACGTATAGAAATGTTGATAGAGGTTTATTTTTCAAGTTGTAGTTTAATTTTGCGCTAGAAGCGCCTATACATAGGCAAACTGACGGCTTAAAATGATTAGATTTACTCTATAAATATCAGATGATCATGTTTTATTAATATGCATTAGAAGAATTATAATTCCAAGAGGAAAACTTTTATTTTTCTTAAATGATTTTTGAATAATATATATTATCCACAATTTATTTATCATATACTTTATCTTTTTCAATAACTTTTTGAAATTAAATACGAATTGCGATTAATTTTGATCATATTTAATAAATGTTAATAAAGTCTTCTTTTATTTTGAAAAGGATCAAAGATTAGTAGAATATATGATTAAATGATAATAATAATAAATATTATAAAAATTATAGGAAAGAAAATATTTAGATAAATTATAAAAAACAAATATTCTTTTATTATCATATATTTACAGAGTTGGGCAATAATCAATTACATTTTAATTATTTATTAAAGTAATTATCTAAGTAGTATCTAAAGCGATCATAATCATAATCATTAATCAAATAATTAACAGACTAATCTATAATAATAATAATTATATATATATATATTAATCAATAATCTGTAATTATTTGAATGATTATCATGCATATTATTGTTATAACAATATATGTATACTATACACTGTATACTATATTGTATTATATACAATCCAAATTTTCAAAGTATAATTGATAATTTTCAAAGTATAATAATAAAAAATATTATATTTTATATTTATAAAAAAAAAGATAATAATAAATACTGAAAATAAAATTATCAAATAAAATATTTGAAATGAGAGATATATTAAAGAAAAATGTATCATATCACATCACAAAATAATTAAATTACATCATAAAATAAATAATTAATTTAAAATTATGTAAATAATAAATGATTAAAGATTATTAAAATAATTATAGTTTTCAATTTTACAATTCTTTTTACTTTTCTTCTTCTTATTATTATTTTATTTTTTCTTAATTATTGATCAATAATTATTGAGAATTGATTCATTATTTGAATTAATTATTAGACTGAGGATTTTCATATATTATTCATACTGTAAATGTTTTGCATATTTTACACAAATAATATTAATATAAAATGTTCGATTACATTTTTTGCACGTCCAAAAATTATGGGACTCGCAAAAACCAGTTTGAGCAATCAATATAATTAAATTCAAACAAGTTGATTAAATAAAGATCCAACTCACTTTCATCAAGGGACTTTTAAATCAATTTGAAGTTTACAACATATTATAAGACATATTGCAAGCAATAATCTTGTAGAAATAAAATATGTTTCTCGCGTAATTTACATCACGATTAAACTTTATTAAAATTAAGAAAAATTTAAACCATTATAATATCGAAGATAATGATTTTTGATTAACAAATAAAAGATCATTAGAAGCGTGGAACTTTCTCCTTTGAAATGCTTTTTTATTTTTATGTCGATATCACTTCCGGTTCTCGAGATATCATCATGTAAAGAAAAAGGTTTAATAATTTATTATTTCCGTTCTTCTCGTTTATTTCAACCCCAAATTCCAAACAAATATTATATTTTATATTTATAAATATTATAAAAGAGATACAATTCCAGGAAAAAATATAGATCATTAGGTCGTAGATCTAGATTCAACTTTGAATGTTTATATCTCAACAACCGATTGAAATATCGGGATAAAATAAAAAGCGACTTCAATGGCATGATTTTCTCTGTTTCCTGAGAATTTTTAACTTCTTTTCACGAAAGAAGTTATTACATGAAAAATCGAAGTTTCATTCTTGTGACTTTGCATTAATAGAATGATTTATTATTATGATACAAAGGAAATTATTTCTAGAGATATAATTTATGTTTTATATAATATGACATATTTTTTGCCAGTTAAATATTTGAACACGTTTTAATATAAAAATCCACAATCTATTATTTAATCATTAATAATTATGATTTTAATTTAATCTTTAATCATTAATCAGATTTTGCCCAATTCTGTCTACGTTGATATAACTTTCAATAATGAAAAAAGGTAAGTAACTTTTTTTTAAATCGTATTTACATATACGTTTCATTTCTTTGGATACAATTTTCTTGTCATTATATGTTATAACCATAACTTTGTCGTGTTAATGTAACATTACACATTAGAAGTGACCTGTCTTTAGTACGAAGCATAGACGTCCAGACGTTCAGAGAGAATATTACGTCACGTTACATGTGCAGCAAAAGCACATTCAACCTTTCTAATTCGAAATTTTATAGGGATGCGTTTTGATTTGCTCCTGCGGATTTCGGCAAGTAGGCAGGTTGACTGTTACACAACGATTCGTCTATGGTTTTAGATGATATGTAAAAGTCATCATACAATGCTGAATGTCGTGGAATTTGTAGTAACTAATTCCAGGTAAGCTTTTTTTAAATAACAAATTACATGGATTTCGTTCTTAAATATTAATACAAATACACATGCATATATTACATTGCATTCAAATTCAAGCATGATCAATCATGCGTTTAAAATAATAAATGGTATTTGTTGTTGATAATTTGTTGAAGAGTCTTGCCGTATAGTTTGCCAACAGGCATTTTTAATAAAGAATTCAATTGCTCAGAACTTGAAA
>NW_006263645.1:371794-376046 GCF_000469605.1 Apis dorsata | reverse complement strand
CATGTTTTTTTTTTTTTTTTTTTGTGTCGAAAGTCCATGTAGTCTGATATAAATATCTGTATTTTTTTTTTTAGGTGGAATAAATTTTCACAACCATATCGATTATTGATTATTTTTACAATAAAAATGTTACTTTTGGTATATGATAATGATAGTATATATAACGTATGTGTTTTCTAGTATGCAAAATATTTTTTAAGAGTTCTTGAACTTGATTGTAATTTAATATAAAGTTGTTATCCATTTTATCGAAAACCGGTTTAACAGGTTTAACATATGCGACCAATTCTATCTAGGACTCTGTTCAATTTCAGATCTATATAGTTTGGTTTCTCTTTTGTTTATTAATATTATCGTTAAAGGATAAAATGAAAATAATAATTAATAAAAATTGACATAACGCTTTATAGGACTTCGACAGGGTTTATTGTGTGCGAATTTCTTAATATATTCGATATTTCTATTTAAGAGTTTTAAGATATTTCCCTTGATTCATGTATCTTATTTACATTATTATCACTATTGACAATTTACTATTATAGTTTCAAATGATACAAACGATCAATAAAACTAGGGATAAATTCCAATTTTCAATTTGCTTAAATAGCGAAATTTTTTTAAATAGTTATCCAATTCAAATAATAAATATTATTAGATTTAAATTTTCAACTTTTTAACTGATAAATTTGTCTTGTTTCAGTTTTATGCACGGCTAGAGCGTCTGATTGGTCGTATTCGGGGGAGCATGGTAATTATTTTTATTTTTAATTCTTTAGAAAAATCTCTATTAGATATCATTGAAATTAAATTCTAAAGATTAAAAACAAAAATTAATATGTAAAAATATATATTGAAGTTCATATTTTAATTTAATTTAAAACATTAGATAAAGTGAGACGGTTTCTATCTCTATTTCTTTTGTCATCTTTTGTGTGAATTTGTTTTAAATTTTTTACTTATTTCGTCAGAAACGTGTTGAATCCTTTTCCATTTCTCTTCGTTTAGGTCCGACATATTGGCCAGGTCTATGCGTGACTGGAAAGAAACAATCACCAATAAATATCGTCACTGAAGATACCATTAATACCGATATTGGCGAACTTAAATTCATAAGATATGATTTTGCGTTTGAATGCAAAATCACGAACAATGGTCATTCTGGTAAATATAAAATCAAAATTTAAAATATGTAAAACATATATTTATAACTAATTTCTTTCTTCATCATAAAGATTTTTCAAATCATTAAAGAATATTATTATCTTAACAATTGAATAGAATAAAATTGTTTGTTGAGTCTAATTATAAAATTGCCACACCTCCAAATAATCCTACAAAATTTCTTTATTATTATTATTTTTTTTTTAAATACTTGTCAAAATATCTTTTCACAGTGCAACTTCAATTATCTGGTGTACCGGTTCATCTTGAAGGGGCAAATCTTGAATCCACATATATCCTAGAGCAAATACATTTTCATTGGCCTGCCGAGCACACCGTGGATAACAATCGTGATGCATTAGAGTTACATTTCGTGCATTACAAAGAACAATATGGCAATACAAGCGCTGCATCGAAGCATGAAAATGGAATTGCTGTTGTCGCCACATTATTCGAGGTATGTTTATTATTAAATATTTATTATTTTCTTCATTATTATTGTTTATAACTCGTATATATAAATAAGGATTATTTTTACACAAATGCCATTTCAGTTGGATAGCGAAGACAATATGGAAATAATGCCAATACTGAAAGCAACGGAATTAATATCTAACGGAATCGGGAAGAGTACAGAGTTAAATGAAAGCAAGTTTATCCCTTCTCTCTTTTTACCGAAAGATCATACAACGTATTATCATTATGATGGATCTTTCACGACTCCTGGATGTCAAGAAACTGTGATGTGGTATATTCTTACTGAAAAATTGTCGGTATCAGAACAGCAGGTAAATTTATATAATAAAATTCAATCAGTCGCATATATATATATTTGACACTTGACATATTAATGAATATTTAAATAAGCAACGAGTATAAATATTAAAATAATTCTCTCTTTCTATCTTCCCTATAATTAGAATCTAATGTTATTTTTCTAGAAATTTTTTTAGAAAGATATTAAAAATCGAATATTTTTCGCAATTTTTAAATTGTTTTCATTCATTTCACATCCAAGAATCCAAGAATTTTTGAAAAATTCCAGATATTAAAAGAGATTTAAAATTCTAATTGTTGACAAAATAGATTTTGAATTTTAGGAAATTTTGATGTTTCAAGAAGAAATGAGAATTTCAAGTATTTATTGAACTTATTTCACGAATGTAAAAATCAAACCTCGATTCATCTCTGTTTTCACTTTTTCCGTTTCTCTGTATCTTTATTAGAATATTTATGAGAATAATAAGGGAACAAGAACTTCTATGTCGTTTAATTCGAGAAAAAAAGAAGCGTTTTAAAATTTATTGCAACCAAAATAGTTAGTTCTTATTTAAAAAAAAGTAAGTTGATATCTAATAATTTATTATAAGAAAATATGTACAACTTGTATAACATATCACTAGACTGCGAATTATTTTTATTTATATGTATTATTTTTATTTATAATTTGAAAAAAAATCTATGATAAGCAAAATCATTATTCTATCATTAATTTTTTTTTTTTTTTATTTGCAGTTAAACGTTTTTAAAAGTGTAGAAACAAGAAATGGCACTTTGAGTTTCAATTACAGGCCGACTCAAGCAATTGGAGAAAGGACAATTTATCACCATCTGCTTGGATATTCTACCGCAGGTATTGTTTCTTGTAATTTACTTAATGTATATCTTAGTCTTTTTCTAAGCAAATTTTTATTGTATAATTAAATTTAAAAAAAATTTTAATCAATCTTTAATAAGTGACAAAATTCAATGAATGTTATTACTACATACATATACCATTAACCATCTCACATCATGCAGAACAATAATATATTTTTATAGCATATTAAATTATTATTAAAAGAAATTGTATGTATTCGTTTGTATATATTTATTATAAAATTGTATATTATTTGTATATATACTATATATAAGTAAATGTATTTATGAATGTTCAAATAATATATATACGAAAATTAAGCAATACCTAACATATACATAAATAATACGATTCATTGTATAATGCATAACATGATGAGTGCTGTGTTGTAAGTATATATCTATACATATGTAATATAATGTATAAAATTAAAAATGTTTAAAACAAAATCAACAATAAACAAAAATATGATAATTGTTAAAAGAAGTCGTTGTAAAAGGGATATTTGTTCCTATAAATTGATTATGAAACAAATAAGAAAAATTTATTAAATTTAAATAGAGACATTTGACTTTGCAAGTCAATTTTAAAAAACACCATCTTTAATTTTCCATTTTGTTTTTTAGTGCAAGAGATTCTTTTGAAAAATCCATTTCAAGCATATAAAAATAGACATTTCAAAACGAACATAAATGATTGATTATCATAAATATTTCTTGAAATTACAAAAATTTTAATATTAATAAAAGAATACTATTTATGTAAAAATATATATAACTTACTTTGTGAATGATTAGTTGAACACAAAGAATTCTGGAACATTTTATAAAAAATAATTGGCACATCTAAAATTAATTTAATCCATCTCAGAATTATATGTATATTTTGATTTACCAGACTATTGTTGAACAATATCAAGTTTTATAGTTCTTCTTGATTGCGTGCTTCTAAAAGAAATAAGCTACCATTTCAATCAATAATATAATGACAAAGATGAAAAGAAACTTCGACTCTTTCATTTTAATTTCTTTATAAATTCATCATTTTAATTTCTACATCAAAAAAATGAGAAACTATGAGACTATATTTTAACCAATTTGATAATAATTTGTATATACATTATTGTGTATGCATAAAGATTCTTTCTTTACATAAATACAATTAAAGAGAAAGATATTAAGTTTAATTGTATGACTAACGACCGATAATTATATATTGAAAGAATTTTAAAGTGCACGATACAAGATATAATCCGTGTATAGTAATATTGGTAAAAATAAAAAAAGAATAAACAGAAGAATGAAGTGACAAGCAACATCTCAATTGATAGAGTATTCGTAAGCTTTTATCAATATATATATATAATACGAATACGATATTAAAAAAAAAGATCATTTTTAGTGTTACTAAATTCATCATATAATAATTATCCAAAGTTTATTATTACTTGAA
>NW_006263645.1:366971-371509 GCF_000469605.1 Apis dorsata | reverse complement strand
GATTAAGTAAGGGAGGAAATGAATTTTCAAAATTTGAATCGTTTGAACGCCCTCGCAAACATGGTTTCGGGAAATTTTTTACCGATGACCAATATAAATGAGAGATCGTCCATGGTTTCGAAAATCTATTTCGTCATCGTTTGGATAATACAATTGATATACCTGGCTGCCTGTATTCTCGGACTTTTCAATGTATCGTGGGAAAGAACGTTAAAGGATGGTACAGTGAACATGGTGCTCTTGTTCGAAGTGATCATCTTGAACATATATTTACATAGACGTAAAAAGTTGTTGCGTGAATTAATCGGGAAACTGAATCACATTCTGATCAATGAAGACGAAATATTTCGAAACGTGACAATTAGCACGACGAAAACGTTGGAAAAACCTTTAAAAATGTATATATTTGTTAACGTTACTAGCGTTATGGTTTGGATATCATCGCCGTTTATCAAAGTGTTTCAAAAAAATGAGTTTTATTACGAGGATTTTACAATGCCAGCCGTTTTATCCAAGCAACCTTTTTCAACAGGTGTTTTTATTTGTGGCGTTTTCCTTCAGTTGTTTGGCAGTGAATATTTGTTATTTAGAAAGATTAGCTTAGACCTGTACACGATGCATTTGAACCTTTTAATAACGACGCAATACAAATATCTTAGAATCAAATTTGCGACTATATTTAAAGAAAAAGGTGAAATTGCAAAGGATACTTGGCAAAATATCCCTCACGACAATAATAAAACGATCGGACAGGAAATGAAGTTGTTAACCCGCCATTTTGAAACTGTAATCGAGTAAGTATTCATGGAACTTTGAATTAATTTAGCATTTATTATTTGTATTTCATGAAATGAGCAACATTATTTTTCTCAATTATAATTAACAATTATTAAGTATAATTAATTTTTATATTAATTCTAATAAATCGATAATTAATCATGTCAATATTTAAATTATATCTAAATATGTAGATATATATTTTTTGGTTGTCATAATATGTAACCATATTGAAAAATGATAATTTATAAAATATACTTTAATTATTGAAATAATAAATTTGTAATTATTATAGGATGACTGGTATGTTGAAGAAATTGCTTTCTCCGAATATTGGAGTTCTTTACTTAAACTACGTTTTTCGATTCTGCTTTCTCAGTTTTATGTTTGCAACGGTATATCGTAAATTTCAATTTTTTAATTGCATTTTCTGTTCTTTTCGGTCTATTTGATTGAATAAAAAGAATTGCACTTTCTGTCTTTTTTGGTCTATTTCATTCAGTAAAAACGTATTTATTTTTTCAGACTTCACTTTCAGAAAAACTTACGTATACGATAATCGTATCATATACAACTGGTGCATTGATACAATTTTATATATTGTGTTATTGCATTCAAGATTTATTTGAAGCGGTATGATTTATTCAATTATTTGCAAAAACATTATTAAATATCAAAGAAAGTTTTTTACAATTTTTATTATAATAATAATGCAATATTATTTTTATTAATAATAAAATATAATTGTTCCAAATTATTAGAGTTCATCTATAGCAGATGATGTGGTGTATGAAAAATGGTACTCTTATGATGTACGCTTTCAACGTGTAATTCTTATGATAAGTTTGGCTAACGAATTAAAGTGTAAAATATCCAATTTTCAAAATATTGATTTAACGTTACCATCTTTTATGACAGTAGGTCTTTATTTGATGATTATAGAGTATTATATTAAAATAAATTAATTAATATTATATTTTAAGATACACAAAAATAATAAAAAATGGAAAGAAAAAATATTATATATAATATATTTATAAAGATATTTAATAACAAATTATGAATATATACATATAAGATATTAATATATAGATATATTAAAAAATTTTTGAATAACCGATTTTAGAAGCTAAATAAATAAATAAAATTGCTACACAAAAATGTCAAGATTTATTTATTATGTTATAAATAAATTAAAATTCGGTATTTCGATTTTAATTATTTTTTTTTATATTAGTTAACATTTATTCATATTTTTTCTTTCATACAATCAATCGATTTATTTTAATATTGTATTTAACTATTTTAACTATTTTAATATTGTATTAACTAATCTAATAATTTTAATTATTAATATTAATAATATAATTGTGTTATTTTTTTTCAGATTCTAAACCAAGCATATTCGATATGTTTATTATTTTTGAAAACAAAACAAGATTAAATCAAATTATTACAATATAGTAATCAATATAATATATTCTTTATATGATATATGATATATGATGATTAAAATATCTAAAATTTCTTACATTATGGAATTTTTATTTAATTATAATATATATATTGTAAAACAAATAAGTATTCTAGAAAGAAATCAATGTCCAATATAATTAATAAATTTAAAGATACAAAAATAATCATAATAATAATAATCATAATAAAAATAATAAATGAAACTATAATTTCTAATATAAATTTACATTTAAATTTAGATCGATATATATTGAAATAATTGATATATTGAAATAATTGAACTAAGTAAATAATGAATTAATAATAGCAAATTAATAATATTATTTATATATTAAATATGTATATATAACTTACTTTATGAATTTTTTAATGATAAACGAGAATAATCGACTACAAACAATTTCAGAATTTCATAAAGCATAATTGGCACGTGTAAAATCCATCTCAGAGTTATACAATTTTCCATTTACCGGTCGAGCGATGAATAATGTTAAATTTCATAGTTCTCTCGTAGATTTTTGAAATGTTTCTAGAAGTAATATAAATTATCTTTTCAGTAATATAGTAAAAGAAAGAAACTTCGTCTCTTTCTTTTCACGTGACTAATTTCTTTATAAATTTATGATAAATTTCTACATCAAAAGAGAGTAACTAAGTAGATATTTTAAACAAATCTATGATAATTTGTATGTATACATTTATACATACGAATATATAGGGATCTTTTCAGATAAATAATTGTTCAAATTAAAGAGAATGATATCGAGTTGTAATTGCAACTCGACTAACGATCGATGATTATACACTGAAAGAATTTTAAATTGCACGTGATATGGTGCACTCTGATGTATAGTAATACTGGTAAATATGAAAAATGAATAAACAGATCAACAATGTAATGACGAGCAACAGTTGCATCGAATATGTTGAAACGATAGATCATTTCCAAGCAAGAACATAATTACACAATAATAGAAAAAGTATATTTTAAGCGATAATAAATTAATACTAATAAACTCACCAAAAAAGAAAAAATTCTTTTTTTCATTCTAATGAATTATATCGAAACCGATATTATCTTTATACCGATAAAAATTGCAAAAAGAGTCAAGTAAAAATGAAAATGAATTTTCAAAATTTGAATCGTTTGAACACTTTCGTAAACGTGGTCTCGGGAAATATTTTACCAATAACTGATATAAAAAAGAAATTATCTATCGTTTTGAAAATCTATTCGATCTTTGTTTGGATGATAGAACTGGCATATTTGGCTGCCTGTATTCTCGGACTCTTCAATGTATCGAGGGAAAGAGCTTTAAAGGACAGTACAGTGAACATTGTGATCTCGTTAGAAGTGTTCATCTTGATCGTTTATCTGCACAATCGTAAGAATTTGTTACGTGAACTAATCGGAAAGTTGAATTATCTTCTACTCGTGGAGGACGAAACGCTTGGTGATGTGACAATTGGTACGGTGAAACCTTTAGAGAAGCCTCTTAGAATCTATATAATCGCCAGCGTTGGTTCGCTTATGATTTGGGCATCGTTGCCGCTCACTAAAATGTTTCGAAAAAATGAATTCTATTATACGGATTATCAAGTGCCGGCAGTCATATCAAACGAACCTTTTCCAATCGGTGTTTTCATTGGTGGCGTTGTCCTACAGATTTTTGGCAGTGCGTACACGTTGCTCAGAAAGATTAGCCTGGATCTCTACACGATGCACTTGATACTTTTAATAACGGCTCAATACAAATATCTTAGGATCAAGTTTGCGACGATACTCGAGCAGGAAACATCAAAAGATTTCTACAATGGTATTATTTGGCAAAATGTCTCTTACGAGTATGATAAAATGGTCAAACAGGAAATGAAGTTGTTAACCCGCCATTTTGAAATTGTAGTCGAGTAAGTATACGTGTAAATATGATTAATATTGAATCTTTTGAATTATTAATTATTTATATATTAATGTTATTATTTTTTTTTTAATATTTTTAACAGTGATTCATCATTATGTAATTAAATTTCGTGTTATATAATAGCGTCTAAATACGTATTATTTGAAAATATAATAATTTAAAAGATATCGATAAAATATTTTGTGAGAACTCTAAATTTTTATAAAATTTTACTATTATTGAATGTATACAATAATAATTATATAACCTCAAAATTATCCACAAATATTTTTCATTGAAAAAGAAAATATAATGGATGAAATAGTTGACCAATATATAATTTCCAAATTATATAATTTAATTATATAATTTCATAATAAAAAT
>NW_006263645.1:352708-366460 GCF_000469605.1 Apis dorsata | reverse complement strand
TTATTATTATTATAGAATGACTGTCATGTTGAAGAAATTACTTTCTCCAAATATTGGAATTCTTTACATAAACTATGTTTTTCGATTCTGCTTTCTGAGTTTTATGCTTGCAACGGTACATCTTCAATTCTTTAATGCAGAATCACGTTTTCTTAACTCGTTTGTTTATTCTTTTATAAAGAAAAAACTGTTTATTTTTTTTCAGAGCTCAGCCATGTATTTTGAAAAATGTTTACTTGTATCGTATACAATTGGTGCATTAATACAATTTTATATATTGTGTTATTGTATTCAGCAGTTACTTGAAGCGGTATGATTTTTTTATAGAAATTGTAATTTGAGAAAAAATTACAATTTAATTTACATAATAATACATTATTATTTTTGTTTAATGAAAATGCAATACATAAATGATGTAAAAAGAAAATAATTAATAATTTAATAATTTAAATAATATAATTTCTTTCAAATTGTTAGAGTACAACTGTAGCAGATGATGTAGTACACGAAAAATGGTATTTTCATGACATAAAGTTTCAACATATAATTCTTATGATAACTTTGACTAACAAATTAAAATGCAAATTATCTAGTTTTCAAAATATCGACTTAACATTACCGTCTTTTATGTCGGTAAGTTTTTATTTTGAGTAATTATTATATCAAAATATACATTTTTTTTTATAAAAAAATATTTATATTAAGAAATCTCAATGAAATGAGATTTTGAAAAAAAAATATATTTTGATTTTAAATTTTCATATAAATTTTTTCTTATTCATATAATAATATAAAGTTTAATCGATTCACTTTGAAACTTTTTGCATATAAATAATTTATTAATTTTAATTATAGATATTATAAATTTTGATTATAGATATTAATAATATTTCCATATTATTTTTTCAGATTTTAAATCAAGCATATTCGGTATGTTTGTTATTTTTGAAAGCAAGACAAAGTTAAATTAAATTGTTATATTAATTGTCAATACATACATGCATATTTTTTATAAAATATGCTTAAAAGTTTATTATGGAATTACTTAAATAAACGAATAAGAATAGATAGAAACCATTTCCAATATAATTTAATAAATTTAAAAATACTAATATTTCTAATATGTATTTTAATTTATAATTTATATTTAAATGTGGATCGATATATACTGAAATAATATTTAATTATTAGAGAATTTAATTTGAAGTGAATAATTTGAAGTGAATTAATAATAGAATATTATTATAATAGAAATAGAATAATAGAAAATTAATATTTTTTATATACATTTAAAAATTACTTTAAGAATAATTTTATGATAACAAGAATAAAACCAATAATCAAATTATGAATAAAAGGATGTCAAAATATAATTGATATATCTAAAATACAACATATTACAACATATTACGACTAAAGAGAATATATCAAGTTATACAGATAATGATTGATGATTATACACATATTGGAACAATTTCAAATTGCACGCGATATGAGATATGTCTGTGTATAATAATGTAGAAGTTGGAAATGTATAAAACAAAATCAACAATAAAAAAAGTATTACGTGATAATTTTTAACGGATCAAATTGTAATAATGATGCTTACCTTTATAAGTTGTGAAACAAATAGCAAAAGAAATTTATTAAAGTTTATATAGAATATTTTTTATCTTTCATTTTCCATTTCTTTTTTGACGACAAGATATCCCTGAAAAATGTATGAAAGTAGATATATTATTATTGTATTTCAAAACGAACACAAATATTATATATTAAATAATATATTATACAATGTTTTCTGATAATTGGATTCCAATCTACAATAACATTAGTGATACTATATACACATAAAAATATATATAACTGATAGAACTGTTTTATGATAAAATGAGAATATTTAGCTGAATAAGCAAATTCTAGAACACTTTATAAAATATAATTGGTTTACACACATTTAAAATTGGTTTAATTCACGTATTTTCTTTCTAGAAACAGATAATATCAAGTTTTGTAGTTCTCTTAATCCCATATTTCTAGAAGAAATAAACTAACACTTCAATCAATAATATAATGACAAAGGTGAAAAGAAACTTCGACTCTTTCATTTCACGTGATTAATTTCTTTATAAATTCATCATTTCAATTTCTACATCAAAAAAAAAAAAAAAAACAAAAAAAAGGAGAAGCTATGAGACATTTTAAGCAACTTGATGATAATTATGTAAATTATATATTGTATATACAAATTCTTTTTCTCACATAAATACGATTAAAGAGAAAGATATTAAGTTGTAATTATACGACTAACGATCGATAATTATATACTGAAAGAATTTTAAATTGCAATCTATATATAGCAATGGTAATAAAAATAAAAAAAAGAATAAACAGATGAAGAATGCAATGACAAGCAACAATTGTATCGAACACTTTGAACACTTTGAATTGATAGAGTACTCGCAAGTTTTTAGTGATATATATATATACATATTCAATACGAATACAATATTAAAAAAAAGGTGCTTATATATCATTTTTAGTGCTACTAAATTCATCATATAATAATTATCCAAAGTTTATTATTACTTGAATTATTTTTAAATTCGAAACTCAAGATTTCTTATGAATCAAATTTATAAAAAGATACATAACAATTTTCCTTACAGAATTTTTCTCGTTTCATTCATCAAAATTATTATTTTTCTATTCATAAAAATTACAAGAAGATTAAGTAAGGGAGGAAATGAATTTTCAAAATTTGAATCGTTTGAACGCCCTCGCAAACATGATTTCGGGAAACTTTTTACCGATGAACAATATAAATGAGAAATTATCCATAGTTTTGAAAATCTATTTCATCATCGCTTGGATAATAGAACTGATATACGTGACTGCCTCTTTTCTCGGACTTTTCAATGTATCGGGGGAAAGAGCGTTAAAGGATGGTACAGTGAACATAGCCATCTCGTTTGAAGTGATCATTTTCAACATATATTTACACAGTCGTAAAAAGTTGTTATATAAATTAATTGGAAAGTTGAATCATCTTCTGATTACAGAAGACGAAATATTTCAAAGCGTGATAATTGATACGGTGAAACCGTTAGAGATGCCTTTAAAAATTTATATAATTGCAAGTGTCGCTTCGCTTATGATATGGATATTATCTCCGTTGATCAAATTGTTTCAAAATAATGAATTTTATTACGAGGATTTTATAATTCCAGCCGTTTTTTCCAAACAACCTTTCTCAAACGATATTTTTATTTGTGGTATTTTTCTTCAATTGCTTGGCGGTGAAGATACGATAATTAGAAAAATTAGTCTAGATATCTATACCATATACTTGTGCCTTTTAATAACGGCTCAATACAAATACCTTAGAATCAAATTTGCGGTCATACTTGAAGAGAAACGTGAAATAACGAAAGATCTTTACAAGAATATTATTTGGCAAAACGATAATGTCAGACGGGAAATGAAGTTGTTGACCCGCCATTTTGAAACTGTAATCGAGTAACTATTCATAGAAGTTTAATTAACAGTAAATCTTATTAATTTTTATTATTTAAATTTCATAATATGAGCAATATTATTTTTTTCAATATATTTAGACATAATTCAATTTTAATTTGTATCGACGATTAATCACATCAAATTTTTAGTTATATATTAATAATAATTTAAATAAAAAAAATTTATAATTATTATAGGACGACTACTATATTGAAAAAATTGATTTCTCCCAATATTGGATTTCTTTACTTAAGCTACGTTTTCCGATTCTGCTTTCTGAGTTTTATGTTTGCAATGGTACATTTTATATTCCAATTTTTTTGTAGTAGAATCATATTTTTTTTTATCGTTTTTATTTATCATTTATTTCATAAAGAGAAAAGCTAATAATTTTTTCAGACTACGGCCAACTATTTTGAAAAATGTTTACTTACATCGTATACAATCGGTGCATTAATACAATTTTATATATTATGTTATTGTATTCAACATTTATTTGAAGCGGTATGATTTATTCAATTATTTGCAAAAACATGATTACATATCAAAGAAAGTAATTTAATTTAATTTAATTTACAATAACAATACAATATTATTTTTTTTAATAAAATATATTTTTTTATAAAATATAAATAATAAAATATAATTCTTTCAAATTATTAGAGTTCATCTGTAGGAGATGATGTGATATATGAAAAATGGTATTCTTACGATGTACGCTTTCAACGTGTAATTCTTATGATAAATTTGGCTAACGAATTAAAATGTAAAATATCCAACTTTCAAAATATTGATTTAACCTTACCATCTTTTATGTCGGTAAGTTTTCAAAGTTATGATTATAATTATATTTAAATATAAATTAATTAATACTATATCATAGAAGATAGACAAAAGTAGTGAAATGAAAAAAAAAAGGAGAAATATCATACAGGATATTTGTGAAGGTAGAATATCTAATGAGAAATTGAGTATATAAAAATATCGTGTAAAAGTTGTTTGGTATGTAGATAAATATAGAATGTTAATATATTCGTGAGATATATCTTTATAGATAGCCTCGATTCTAGAAACTAAAATAAATACAAAAATTGTTATTCAAAAATATCAGTCTTATTTATTATATTATAAGCAATTCAAGTCAAGTTTGTGTTATATAAAGCGAGGCAAAGAAACAAAACGATATAATGCAATGGTATGTCGCAGATAGAGCTGTTTTATTCTATTTGTGTCTTGTTTATAACGAAAATTTCACTTGTTTATAACTTAATAAATAAATTTCATTTTTAGTATCAACTTTTGCGTTTATTTTTGAATCGATCAAAGTGTTCCACGAATATATTAACATCATGTATATTGCATACAGAAAACAGCGAATATAATATATAGAATGTAGTAATGATAGAGATATATTCAAATTAAAATTTTTATTTTGATGTTCTACCTATACCTATAATTATTTCGATTATTAATATTAATAATATAATTGTACGGTTTTTTTTCAGATTCTAAATCAAGCATATTCGGTATGTTTATTATTTTTAAAATCAAGACAAGATTGAATCAAATTATTGTAATATCTAGTATTAATCAATAGTATATATGATACTTATGATTAAAAGTTTCTCATATTATAATATTTTTATTCAATTATAACATGATATTTTATTTAATTATAATTTTATTCTTTTTAAATAATTAAAATTATTTTAATATAGAACATTTTATAAAAAGTAAAGATTGAAATATATGCATATATCATATTCGTCTCATTTTCATCGAATTAAGTTATTGAAAATAAAGAAAATCGTTAAGAAAAAAAGGAAAGAAAAATAAACATTCTATATTTTACAGTATTAAATTATATTTTTGTATTAATTGATATAAACTTATAATATCACAATGAATATCTTTTTTTTTGAAATGTAAATATTTCAAAAGATAAGAACTCATTACAATATAATTAATTAAAATATACATGTATATTTTCTAAAAAACAATTATGATATATGGAATATAAAAATATAATATATGTTTATATGTAATATAATTTTTTATCTACTATTTAAAGAATATAAACTTAAAAATCTAGCTCTTTATTATAATAAAATCACAAAATTATTAAGATATTGTAACATATATAGCATATGATAGAGAAAGAGAATATTGAATAGTATTATATAATGTTTTATTTGGAAAAATAATTTATTAAGCTAATATATTAAAAATTCTGAATATTATAGAGAAAATAATATCAATTTATATCAAAAATTTAAAATTTTGAATATAATTAAACAAGTTAAGAGATTATTATTTTTACAAAGAATATTATATAAATTTTATTATTTATATATATTTGTGATTTTTTTAATAGGATTATTTTATATCTATATATTTTTCCAAATGAACATTGTTTCATATAACAAATGTAACAAAAAAAACAACTGATCACATTCAAAAATATCGATCAATATAGTTAATTTATTATCAACACACGATGATATATTATAGAATAAAAAATCTTGTTTATTATGATGAATTAGCAATATATGATGAATATATGACTTTAAGTATTTAAAAAATTAACTTTTGTTCGTGTAAGATGGCAATCATATACTTTACGACATAAACTATTTATAATCAGAAATAAGTAGCATAGTGTCGTTTTCTTTTTGACAATTTACTATTAGTTTTACATTGCGTCGTTCTACTGTGTGAAAAATTGTTGTCCTTGACTTCTTCTGATTCCCCCAAACAACCGGTAGTGAAAAATTCTATACTGACACCATTTTCGTCGTTACTACTTATCTCGTTGAATATATTTCGTACGTTCACGTTGTATGTGCATTCACTTTGAAGATGTTTTATTTCAAGATGCGATGTCTGTAAGGGATAAAAGTGTATCTGCTTCTCGAAATTCAAAATTATATTAACTAGTAATAATTTAAATGAATTTTATAACTTTAAATTATTTTAATTAATTCGTAATTCATTAATTACAATATAAAGTCGATATTATTAATTACAAAAATTGCAATCTTTTGCAAACCAAAAAAACGACTCCTGTTACCATTAATGGATTATAAATATGAGTACAGTTAAATGTTGATTATTCAAATTTCGATTGTTCGAAGTTTGATTATTCAAATGATTGATCATCTAAACACAAGACAAATATTTAATAATGTTTATGAAACATATCTTGAAATGATATTAAAATATAAACTTATATACACTCTTTTACACGATATAATGATCATCCATATTTAATCGTAATTTTGAAAAAATTTCAAAAGAAAGAAAGAAGCTAAGCTAATTCTGATTTTAGAAATATACAAGACTAGTTAAAAAAAAATAAAGTTTCGACTCATTTCATTAGTATAGATATAGTACCTGGACAACTTTCCACCAAGACTTCTTTCGATGGGATACGAGTTTTTCCTGCGATGTCGAGCAGGATGCCTCCCTCCAGGAGACGTTGTAGGCCTTTACATCGTGGTTCATCGGCCAAACTAAACGTGCCTTGACCTCTCCGCAGTGACAAGTCATTCGCCGTAGATGGAGATCGCCATGGTATCGCTCGCATCTGCGAGATCGTCTCCCCATATCGGCTTCAATGAAAGGGCACTTCTTCGTTTGTTATCCCAATTATTAGGCTCGACAGAAATACCAGTAGCAGATGGAAGAAGATCAGGCTGGAATTTTATCTTACCGTATATCATATAATCGGTGCTATTGAAAACTTTCGAAGCCTTTCGCGAAACTAATCGGCGGCCACCGTACAGCGCGACAGCTTGTACCTGAAGAAAATACTGGCACCTCACCTCCAAATCTTTCAGCTCGTAACAAGTTTTGTCCTGAAATTCGACAAGAGGAGAATCATTTTTCTTTTCAATTTTCGTTCCATTTCTCTCTGTATTCGAAAGATAATTCGACAAAAAATTGCGCCATATTCGATACTTTTCATCGATATATGCGTATTCTACACAGAGAGATAGCACTTTTTATGCATCTATAATTAATCTAAAATTACAAAAATGAGATATCGATAAACGAAATTATGATTTTTAATATTCAAATATTACATTAGATTATTAATTATTAGTGTCTACTTAATGAAATGATTAAATTTAATTTTTAAAATTTAAATTTAAAGTGGATTGTTAATGTAGACATACATGTAAAACTTACTTTGAGAATTGTTTTGTGATAAACAAGAATAGAATCATTAGTGGGGCCATGGACAAGACGGCTCCAGAACACTTTGTAAAACGTAATTGGCACATCTGAGGCTGGTTTAATCCATCTAAGGGTTATACGTAATTTTCCATCTACCAGTCGAGCGTTGGATAAAGTTAAATTTTGTGGTTCTTTTGGATTCCGTGGTTCTAAAAGTAACACGAATTTTCAATAATTTTTTTATAAATCCATCTTTTTTATATCGATCTAAACGAATTAATACTTATTAGAGTTGTAATTGATGTTATTCGTGGAACTTAATTTTTAACATAATGCAAAGGCAAATAAAAATAACAGAACAACGAGATGAATTATTAATTATTTCTTGAAAATTAATCAAAACAGTCTATGGAAATAATCATTTTATGAAATGATCTTAATTTAATTTCATCAGCCAATAGTTAAAATATTTCATATGTTGATTTAATTTAGTGCAGATATTTTGATTACAGATAGTTAGATTTAATATTAGGAATAATATTCTTGCTTACCTCTCGTTTTGAATGGTCTGGATGGTTGAGAATATCCTCGAGAACCATTCCCATTAATAACTGCTACGCGAAATTGATACCAGTGTCCCGTTTTTAATCGTTCTCGTATCGTTACGTGAGATTTCGTTGATATCTGACGAACCATCCAAGAGCTTAATCTAGATTCTATATACCTGGGCCCAAGTAAATGCCGTTCTTCCACTAAATATCTTACATCTTCGTTCTCGACGGAATCATTCGTTCGTTGGGTATTTGAATTTTGCCAAGACAATAGAATCAAATTGTTTTTCTGTTGTCTGATTTGTATATTTTCAGGAATTAGAGGTAAATCTGAAAAAATACAAAAATATGCAAAAGATGAGAATTTGATTTTATAATAATAATAATTTATTAGTTATATAATATAGAAGAGTAAGATTGTTCAAAATTTTTAATATAGTTTATAAATAATATATTCTTCATTTTCATCTTTAAGAATTATTTTTAACAATATTATTAAATTTTATTAATATAGATGAAATATATATATATATTTTTTTTTCAAAGTAGTTATATCAGAAATAAAAACTTAATGTTCCAGGAATAATAACAGGACTAAATATTTAAGTAAATTAATTAATTAATCATTTATTTTGAAATATAATTTATGAAAAATTTTCAATATAAATTTACAAGGAAACATATCTTGACAATCCTGGGAATTATTATCGCGCGTGAATACTTTTTCAAGTGTTCACTTAATGCATGTTTCATATTGATAATATATCATGCCTGTGGCTAAAATTTTTTGTCATATGCATCTCAATTCAGATAAATGAAATGCAACGTTTCGATAGGCCTTACTTAAGCAGTTGAGCCGCGATTTACTCATCACTATTTTAAACTTCATTTATATCTTATTCGTATCTTACATATACAAATCTAACATCTATTCATATTATTAATTGTGTAGATATTTATCGTTAAAATATATGGATATCATTATCATTGCAAAATTTTCATTAATAAACTGTTTCTAAGAGTTAATTAAATAATTATGAATCTTGTAAAAAAATTTGCAATCTTGTAAAATTGCAACAAATACTTCACATTATGTATGTGTACTACTACATACTATAGTATATATATTTATCTTTTATGTTATGTGTATAATTTAATAAATTTGTAAACAAATAAATAACGAGATATAAAAATAAAAAATTGTTGTATCATATCGACAGTGACAAGTAACAAAATCCAATGCATACCAGTTACATTATTCAAACCGATGGGATGCATACACGTGACACCGCAATCATGCCTGCAACATTTTGTTAAATCTGGACAACGAGAGTCATCTACGCAAGCTATTAAACAAACAGCTTCGAAGGGTGTCATGGATGCTTTATCAGGACAGTAACCAGGTTTTGTATAATTGGATTCCAAGCAATTTTCCATACACTAAAACAAAGTAATATATCACAATACAACGGTACAAGTACGTATACAATACATGTACATACACACATACATAAAACAAAACGATACATTCATAATTATATACATATATAATAGTAATATACATATATACACACATACATGTACACATATACTTCAAATATTATAATACATTTAATTATACCGTTTAATATCAACTTTTCAAGTTTTCCAATATTTTTTTTTTTTTTTAAATATTTTATATAAAATATTTATTTTTATTGGAAAAAAATATATTAAGCAATATATGAAGTGGCGATACTTGCCAATAAAATTATAAGAGTAAATTGTGAAACTATCATTTATAAACTATCATTTATTGCTACATTAATATCCCATTAATTTTCGAATAAAGATAAATATTTTTCATGATTATAATTTGCAACAGATTTGTTCGCAGGTTTTAAATATTGAAAAGTGATTTACAACCCAATGGCTTTTCAATTTTATATTAATTTTTATTTGTTTTCAGAGATTGATTGAAAATTAATAGAAATTGAAATTTTGAGAGATTTTAGACTCTCAGAATTCGAAATATAATATATATATATTTGTCTTTTTCTTCTTTTTGAAACAGATATTTAAATATTATTAACAAATTTCCATTTCTAGAATTTTTTTAAATTCTGAAAGTCAATAAAGTAATCATCATTATTTGACATGCATAAATATTTCGACATACTTTAGAAAATGAAAAAATGTTTAATAGGTTTTAACCTAAATAAGAAAAATTATATAGAAGAAAATACTCATCACTAATATCTGACTCTGCTTACAATTCTAGCTCTTAAAACTGTGATGTAAAGTGTAGAATAAATATTGTTAGCTTAGACAGCCCAATTGACAAACTTGACAAACAATTACATAATTTTTAAAAATTAAAAAGAATTAATTTTTAAAAAATGCTAAAAAGATTCAATTTCTCTATTATGAAACATTAAATAAATATAATAACAATTTATTATTGAAATTTCATAATATCCAGTAAAGATTTTGTTTTATGCTTTGATTAATATTTTTTTATTTATGAAAAAGAATATATATATAAGATGAACATATATTAAACAATTTTTTACAAATCTTAATGTAAAAGAAATTAAAAAACCTTCGGATCGTTTAAAAAATTCAATTTCCAAGTTACCATTAAAATATTCATTAAATCAAGTATTTAATCTAAATAAATATCTATTTTTAGTATCATAAAGTTTCTTTGATTTTTACATACAATGTACGATTATTTAGATAAGATTCTAAACATTTGAAATACAATGGCGAGAAATGAGTTTTAAACGTTTGAATTAATTCATGATTATACAACGCTCTATTTATTGTATTAGTTAATCTACTTCAAAAATCAAATGGTTAAGAAATAAAATTAGAAATTAGAGCGTATTTTAATGCTCGTAAATTTTCAAATTTCTATTTTGTTTTCAATTTTCTTCATTTGTAACGAGATTGTTATTCGATCTATATTAAACAAGAAAGTGTTTCAACAAGAAAAGTAAAATTATTCTAGAAATTATTTTTGTTCCAACTTGTTACATAAATTTATCATAAAAATCATTTTCTCGAAATATATCATCATAATAATGAAAAATAAATATAGATATAACGAAAATATAGATACACAGTTTTTTATACATTCGTCAATCTTTCTGTATAATTTCGATATTTGCACGATAAACGATAAAATAAATTAAATAATTATGTAAATTATACTTACTTTATCAGGATAATTACCACCACAATGGACATCGCATCTAGCAATATTGATAGAATCATACTCCTCGATGTATTTGGTCCAAGATGCAAAACATCCTGGTACAAGCAACCACCAAAGCCACCATTCTGCAAAAAATTGACAACAATATTGAATAACATTGTGACTGAAATAAATTGAAATTCCAATGAAACAAAATGCAATGAGCTTACATGGATTAAATTACATGCATTTGCTTTCATGCGAAAGGTTGATACTGATACGAATACTTGGTAAATGTATATAGCATACACTACTGTCCAAAAGTTTGAAAGCAATGAGGAATTTCAAATAATATCATCAAAAGTTATGTATTAATTTATAAAAGATTTTTTATTTCATGCAAAAATGTCATTGTTTCTAAAGATTTTGATAATGTATGTGATGTGTAAATGCAAACAAAATATCACGTAAAACGATTAAAATTTTATAAAAAAGCTTTGTTTTAAAAAATTATTAAAAAATATGATAAAATATTTATAATATAACATAATTTATCAAGTAATGTTCATAAAATAATTTATCAAATAGTAAATATAAAATTGATCGAAAAAATATCTAAATGAAAATAAATGATTATATCAAAATATTTACATTTTAATATATAGATATGTAATAATTTGAATAAACATTTTATAATCAATAATATAAATTATAAATCATATTGATGAAATTCTGATCACGTATGTACATACTTGGTAACAAGACGTCCAACGACATGCGTGATTAATATGTATAAAGTACTTACTAATACTTGTATAAACTGGTATGTGTAGCATTAACGAATACAAGCGATTATGTACAGTAATTAATGGTGAAATCCGAGTTGCTTAAATCGAAATACACATTGTGGCATGTATGGTATGTATACATTCGTTACACTATCACGCAATTTTTTGCAATTAAGACTTTACATTTTTTTCATTTAATTATATTTATTTTTCATTTATAAATTATTCTTTTTTAGAGATTGTTTTTGTAATTTATATAATTTACATCCATATAGATATCTATGCATTTATATTTTAATATGAATTATATACTTTAAAAAATTTATTATCTATTATCAATCCTATTACAAATGTTATTTTATAATAGGAAAAGAAACCAAATATTTTATATTTGTATACCAAAAAAATGTACAATAATTTTATTTTATGACTATATCAAAATTATTCTTTTTTGTCTTTGTTAATATTGTGAATATATTATAAGATAAATTATTTATATATGGTGATTCATTTCAGGAAAAATTAACAAAAAATTTTGTTATATCTTCGAGTTCATTTGCGAAAAATAAGGATATTCAATCATTTAAATTAACTAAAAAAAGTTGGTAAGAAGTAGTTTAAAAAACCGGTTCAATTATTGTGATATAACTTCACTGTACTTCGTGATGCCAAATAATAAAAGATTTAAATACATTTTCGGTATTTCTGGAATATTTTACGTAACTGTTTACGATATTTTTATAATATAACATTTTAAAGAATTTATATTTAAAAAATTTATAATGTTTTATGTATAAAAAAATGATAATGAGATTCGTCATTAGCAATGGACGAAAATTTTTGTTCAACATATATAATGAAATTACATAATATTAAAAAATGAACAAATATAAATACTAAAGTTTGGTAAAATAACATTTTATTAATATTTTTAACATAATTGAAAGAACGATGTTTTATGTAAAAGAACTTTCACATTTTTATATTCATGGTTTTTTTTTTGTTTAATGATAAATATATTTAATTATCCATAAAATGAAATTATTCATAAGATGTTTCATAAAATATATTTCATCAATTTTTTCAAAAGTTAGAAGTTTTGGATAATTTATAAATTTTAAATAATATAAATAGAGAATTAAACGAAAGTAATATTTTGATTCTTCTCCTAAAATTAATTTGACATAACTAATATAAAACTATGTCATATCTATGTCATATAAATCTTGTTATATTTCTCTCAATGTTTTCATGTATAATTAATAATCAAACATATTTTTAAATGATTTTTTTTATATAAATAAAATTATGTTTTATATCTTTTTTTCGATAAAAATTTCAATAATTGTATCAAACAAAAATTAAATAAATAAATATATCTTAATCATTTTTTTCATATATATATTATATATATATACATAATATACATAATATACATATATATATACATAAATTGTTAAAAACTAAAAATTAATTAATCGCGATCTTGAAATAACAATCTTCACCAAAATTTTATCAAAAAAAAAAAAAATATATA
>NW_006263645.1:351746-352484 GCF_000469605.1 Apis dorsata | reverse complement strand
CCAAAAATCTAGATGAAAATAAATATATCAATTTAATTTTTTTTTTTTTTTGTATAATAAAATCTAATAAAATTATATCTGAAACAAATATGATTCCACATTCCCTCTAAACATAACATTTTCTCAACTTCCCTCCAAATTTATAGAAATCTATCATCTCTCTATTTTCCATCGAATCCTTCAAAAAGAAAAAAAAATTTTCAAAATACATCTATCATAATTTCTAACGTTATTCGTACCCAACTCCAACAATAACCTTAGAGCGAAAAGACGATAACACGATAACGGATACGAGGTCTATTAGCAATTCGACAATACGTACGTTTGAGAATAGTCGGTAACCTAAACTCAACGGACAACTTCACACCGGGACTCGAGTGACCAGCCACGGGCATCAGGGGTGTCAAACGATTTCTGTACGTGAGACGAGGCATTGTGCAGATTCTGTGCTTCGGCATTATCCCTCTTTTAAAAGGACGTCGCCTCGTTCGTTAGCTGATAAATTAAGCGGAAGGACGTCGAGCCGCGCACCGAACCGGTAAAACCGAAGAAGACGTAGCGAACCGATCTCGGCGAACCGTTCGAACTGAGATCGGGCTTACTTTCTTGCGCGGACCGATCCTCTCCTGTACTTCTCTGGCACTTCTCCTACTACTTCGACCCACGCCATTCGTTCCCACCACCCTGCTACCACCCATCGCAATGATCGAATCATTAACTTTGGAAAGGGTCCTGCCA
>NW_006263645.1:343508-351682 GCF_000469605.1 Apis dorsata | reverse complement strand
TGGCGAATACAAGCCTTTCCGTCCCTCTCTTTCTCTCGCTCACTCTATCTCTGTCCGTGTCCGCGCGAGTGTGTGCGCGCGCGTACACGTGTCTTTCTCTTCCTCCCTTCTTTTTCCTCCTCCTCGCTTTGTCTCTCGCTTTGCCCGCTGCTCTTCTGTCTCTCGAGCTCACTTTCTTTCTCCTTTCAATCTTCTTCCCAGTCCAATATTATTTCGCATTTCCCTTCGGATCAACTCACCTTCGTCTTTTTTCGCTCCGAGATAAGAATTTCCACCCGGCGCATTAGATTATTGAAATATCGCGTTTCTTTTTCCTTTTTCTTTTTTCTTTTTTCTTTTTTTTTTCCTTTTTAAACGAACGCGAGAATATACTTATTGGAAATAAAGTAAAGCAGGTAACGGATGATAAGAGTGGAAGGAAGGATAATGTAAGTGTCGTCGTGCTTGTCTCAGGGATTTCTGCTTTTGTTTTGATATCTTGGGGAAAGAGGTATCTCGGCTCGTTAAAGTAGTCTTAAATGGCTTATTTTCGTTTATATTATTCTAATATTTTATTTTATGATGGTCGATGAAAGGTTTTCGAATAATGTGATACGATTATATATAAATATTTTTGATACATTTTTTTTCTCTCTCTTTATAGTTCAATTTTTTTATTTAGATATATTGTGTATATATATGTAATGGTGAAATTGAAGAAATTATTATATAAAAATCGAATAAAAGAAAGGTAAAAGAGGACAATGATACGATATTTTAAAATTAGAATAAAAATAATTCTAATTTGTAAAAATATAATTTATAAGTGAAAATGAAAAAAAAATAGATAAAATATTTTATATGTACTTTGATTGTAAGTCATACATTTGGTATCACAAATAGGAATTAAATAATATAAAATCTCGTTTAAAAATAAGAAATATTTTAAATATCCTTAAAAATTTTAAAATAATATATATAAATATATAGAAAAATGATTTTTCATATTCCTTAATTTTGAATTGCTGCTACATACAAACTGCTACTACACATAATGTCCAGGTAGAATATTTAAAGAATAGATTTAGAAAACAAACAGAAAAGTTCGTAAAAATATCTGTTAGAGTTTATTTTCCTACTATAAATAATTTAATTTTACGCCAGATGAAGTGAGATAACAATAGAGGAAAACATTATCTTCTTTATCTTCATTTCACTTTATCTAATACAAAATTGCTTGTAAATTGAAAAATAAACTTCAATGAACATTTTATATATATTAAGTTTTGTGTCTCTTTTAGTTTTTGTAATCATTCCTTAAATTTAAATTTTCTATTTATCTCGTCTAAACACTGTATATATTCAAATTGTATTCAATATTTATCTATAATTTTATAACAATAGATAATAGACGAACTTCATGTAATATTTTTTTTTCATTTTCACTTATACAGCAAACTCCTTTATTTTAAAAAAGTAAAAAATTCTATTTCTATTTATTTAAAAATAAGAAAATTTATATGATAAAATACAAATCAATCCATTCTAATAAAAATTATATAATATCTCATAAATTTGCTAATAAAATGCATTAAAATAAATAAGTATTTTTCGTTTTTAAAATTTTTAAAATGCTGCTCGAATTTATATGTTTCGTTTAAGAGGATATCTGTTCCTGTGGAATTTTTATGGAAAGAAACGTTATCATTAGGAACATTTCTAAGAAGTGTTCTTATGGAATATATATTTTAGAATCTGTATAATAAAAGTTTTATACAATCAAGTTATTTTAAAATATTTATTAAATCAAATATTAGTTTTACTTAACAATATCATTAATATGTTTGTATAACAAAATATATTATTTAAGATCATTACACTATTTACTAATAATAGATAATTTTTTTATATTAATGAACAAAATATCCGTTTCTGTCTCGTAAAAATATTTTTATTTCAATATTTTATAAATTTTATTCAAACTTTAAATAAAAAAAAATTTTTTTCATATAAAAATATAAATAAAAATAAGGAAAGAAAAAAGTTTTCGAAAAATAATCTTCACCTCAACTCAAAATTTTTGTACTCAAAAAATAATGTTTTAAACAGAATCTATTAAGAAGATAACTCTTTCGATCTCTTTACATTTCTGCAACGATTGATCTCTTTTAATCTCTGTACGTATACAGCTCATGAAATTAATCTGTAAACAAAGCGATTATTTCATTTTTCGATTAAATGAATGAACAGCGTGGATATATCTATGCGTTCGTTGCGAATCTCTGGGTCCAGCCTGCCGCACAGGTATTGCAACTTGCAACCTGTGTGGCATGAGAACGGGGCCTTCTCTTCTCACATAATGAACGACTTCGAAGAACGGTAGTGGCATTGACCTGAATCTATTAGGGCTTTGGTTTGGCGGTATTATAGCTGCCCGTGAATCAATCCCTTACTTAGCAACATTCGTAGACCACACGAAACTTCGTATACCTCATTATACCGGTCCTTATTCCGCCTTGTACCACTTCTTATGTCGATAAAGATACAACTTTATTCTTTTCGTATCCTTTTCATATAAAATATCGGTTGTACAAGTGTTCTTGTTTCATTCTCAATGGGATACTTTGGACCTTTCATCGTGTTTCGTTTATATATTTTCGTGTTTATACGTTTATTGTTTATTCGCATATGGGTATCATTAATTGTAAAAGTTTTTTCATTTTAATTAAAAGTAAACGGATATTTTGAATATTTCTTCTGTTTTGTAATATTTTCATATTTATTATTTTATATTCACGTACGATTCATTGCGAAAGATATTTAAGAGGAAATATATTATATATTTTTAAATATATATTTGGATATAGATTGCAAATTATATGATACAAACATCAATACATACACATGTAATAATATTAGATGTAATAATAGTTTTTATTTACAAATTTTTAATTAAATTTATTTTGATAATTGATAAATTAAATGGAGAATAATTTTTGAAAACATGTTCAAAATGATACTAACTTTATAATTTTTCAGTTTTAATTAAGATTTCATTTTTTAAATTTTCAACTTTTACAATTTTGTTACACTAAATCTTTTTTAAAATCACTGTCTTAAAAAGATTTTTTTATTACAGATTCGATCAAATAAAATTGGTGATATTAAGATCAGGAGACATCTTTATACAAGAATTCCGTAAATAACTCTTTGTATAACTCTTTGATCGATGATTTCATTCCAAATGCAGACGACAACGCCCACTCGTGTTAAGAGATCAAATCCCTATTTCGATATACGTAATATTTCTTATTTGTTATTGACAATTAATTGCATTCATTTTGATGATCCATAAAATTTAACAATGTTTACTTATAATTATTTATATGAATAAAGACTTATTGTAAAATAAACATTTCGCCTCGATGTTCAAAGAACCATAAGTATTTTCACTCTGTTAAAATTCTATTTCTATTTAAAGAGAATAAACTTAAACGTAGTTAAAAATTTTAAATATATCTTGATAAAAAAAAATTTTACAATGAATCAAATTTAATTTTAACTAATTTTAATTTTAATATAATCAGATTATACAAGTTAATAAAAATATTAAGAAAAAAAAATTATGAAAACAATATAAGTTTAGATATTCATGATAGTATGTAATGATAAAAACACTTGAAAAATATTAAAAATATGAATCTTGTAATGCATGTAAGAAATAACATGATTGTTTAATATCAAATGTTGAGTCGTTCATATAATGTAGATGTGAGTACATATATTTGTAAAGTAATACGTATAATATTAATTATGATATATCTAATAGAAAACATTCTTTTAAAGGCAGTAATGAAAGTCAAAAATAAATCAATAATAAATTAAATGTGCTTACAATTTACTGTGAGGAAACAAATATTAATACATTATTGATAAAATATATAAATTCTAACACAATAAAGATTTGTAATGGGATAAAATATAAGAAAATTAAATTTCTTCTTGTAAAAGGAACAAACAAATTAATGAGCAGTCGTTGATAAGTATAATTTTCATGTTTTATTAATTTTTGCGACTTTTAAACGCAATTATTTATACAAAAACTAAATATGGAAACGTTAAATTTTCAATTTTATAAATTTTACACGTGTAAAATTATTTATTTAATTAATTTATATTTTATAATTTTATAATAGCGTAAAGAATTAATAATATTTCGTTTAATTTTTTTAATATTTCGGTGTCATTGCAAGTATATGTAACTTCTAGCTTGATGATAGCGTATATGAATAAATGACTATTCTTTATGGTTAATGAGAAATACAGGCAGCAACTACAGATTTATATACCTACAACGAAATTTAAACTCATCATATTCAGAAGCTTTGTGAGAAACTTGAATATCATATCTAAAAATATGTAACTATTAGAAATATCTAAATATGTAAATGAAATAAAAGTAATTTTAATAGATATTTATAAGTTTCTAATAAATATTCATAAATTTGAAAAGTACAATAGAAAATTTATAATATAATAAATTACTATAATTAAAAAATTTTATTAAACTCTATGTTATTTATAGATAAAAGTCAAATTTTAATATATCTATCATGTTATAATATTTATTATAAAATTTCTTCCATAACATCTTTTTATTCGTTAATTTATATCACAGAATTTAAAAAATGTTATAAGAAGAAAATTCAAGAATTTATCGCTTCCTTCAATATCCATTATTTATTATCCCCAAGTTCAATATATGTCACAATGATAATCATTTTTCCATAAATGATTATGCAAAACTTTCATTTACATGGATAATTCAATTATTTAAACAGATTTTAAGTGGATATTTTCAAATGAATAATAATGTATTATTATTGTATGTTAATGCATTATTCATTGGTTTGAAAAAATTTTCTAGAAATTGCGAACTATTTCTTATATGTATATAAATAGATATTAGATGAATATAGATTGAATGCAATCATAAAAGTACATGCTAGTATATATATATATATATGTATATATACTTAATTATATGTGTCTCCATAGACTATGTTGCATTTAATAGTTTCTCGTTTCATATAGAAGATTATTTTTGATCAAGCGGATGTTGGAAATGTTCAAAGAGGAGAAGTCTTTTTCCAAACATTCGATATAAATAAGTTGAAAAAGGAAAGTAAACAATACTAATGATTAATAGGATCTTCGTAGTCACCCTCTGAGAAAGGAAACCAACCCTCGAAAACACGAAGAACGAAGATTGCTATCCATTTTCATCGTCCCTATTCTTTCTCTTGTGTTTTCTTAGGTGGAGCCAGAATTGACTTATACGCTCATTGACACAATAATAGTTGACAATGATGTAATGAAAAATTGTATTGAAAATACGATGATTTACATTTGTTCTATGTAATCTATTTATTAATTATATGTATATACATAAAACTTATATACACAAAACTTAAATAAAATGAAAAACATGAATTTTATAATCATTGTTTTTCATAAATCTATTTTTATTTAATGGACGTTTCTTGTAACAGGAAATTTATGAAATGCAAATATAAATGAAATAAAAATTTATTCTGGCTTTTAAAGAAAAATTTCCAATGAAACTAGAATGTGTTATTGTACAATAATTATATTTTCAGAATATATAACATTGTGTTTTTGATTATAATACAATAACAGAAAGTAAAATATTAGCAATAATATGAATTATTTATTCAAAAAAATATGTAATTATAATATATACTATTTTCTCACAGTAAAAAAAAAAAACCATAATTTTAAGAAAACTTTAAAATCAATAATAAAAACTTAAAAAATAAAATAATTAATAATATAGATAGAAAAGATTGATAAATTAAAACAATATCTAATCTTTTTAGATAGTTACTCTAATATATATATATATATATATATATATATATTACAGATTTAAATTACAAAATAAATCCTAATGCATATTTGTATTAGAAGTTTTAAATTTAAAAAAAATGACAAAAAAACATGACTAACATTCAAAGTAACCGAAATCTCAGAAATATCGTCTAGTTGTTTCTTCTCGTGTTGATCAAGGTTCGGATTGGTTGGACTTGACAGAATAACTCTCTAAGTCGAAACATTTGTCTGTCCTTTCAGCCCTACTCCATCCCCACGACTCTCATGTTCTCCAACTACATGTTTATTCGGATCTTCACTAGCCTGTCGCAGAATGGTCGTATGTGCTTGTTTGACATTTACAAGTTGGTGCTAATACAATTCACAAGTAGTGGGTGATCTTGTAACTACTTTAGGAATAAAATTTATCTCTACCCTAGAGCCATGCAATTATTAAATATTTAATTCTTTAATTAGTGATCTTATGTGATTTTGTGAAAATTTTATAAACCTTTATATTAATCTGATAATAGGATTGTTAACACTTGTGAGTTGTTTAGGTAAGTATTAAAATATTTTGCTATATTTTTTTTTCCGTCCTATTAATTTCGAATAATTTAAAATTATATATTTTATTAATTATATATTTTTTAATCATATATATTTGTGTTCATTTTAGTTTTTTAATTAATTTATAATTAATAAATTTGATTTTTTTGTTTTATATGTGTCAAATATAATATAAATTTTATTGTATTATATTTATATTTATTATCCTGTAAGTCATCCTGAGCGATATTTTTTTAAAAGTTCAATTGCAAAAAATTATTTATATGTTTTTAAAACAAAATTAAATCATGACAACTATAGTTTCTTTCAAAAAATTACAAATAATATCATTTTTCTTAACTAATCGTATCTATATAGAAAGAGCAATAGTAAAAAATTAAACAATATGACATATATAAATAATACACTAAATTTATCATATTTTTCTAAATCAAAATAAATATTTATTATTTTTAATTTAAATTTTTCAAATGGCGAATCACAGAAATTAACATTAAATAAATTTCCCAAATAAAAAACTGAAAATTATTCTTTTAAAATAATTATTTATATAATACTATACTACATCTAATACTTTTTAAATAATTATTTTATTAATTATATATCGCATATATTTTAATACCTTACATTGCAATTTTCTAAAAAATAAAAGTAACGTAAAATTTTTTTTTTGATTTGATTTTAGATGAAATGTCTTGTTTAGAAAATATGGCTACAACAAATCAACAATATAGTGAGAATATTTTTGAAAATCCATCAGTATCGCTGACATCGTCTTCTTCCGAATTGAATATTCAGAATACTTATTTTCATGGAAATCGCGAGTCTTCGTTCACTCATGGATACGTTTGGAATAATTTTTCAAATCCTTGCAATATTTCATCAGTTAACGCATTAAATGAAATCAATCTGTCGTCGTTTTGTGCCACAAACATTCAACATTCTAACACAAATCGAAATTGCCGAATATACAGGTATACAAAAATAATTACTTTATATATTGCAACTTGTGATTATTAATGAAATTTTTTCCTTCATTTATTATAAGATACAATTAAAAATTAAAAATTTTTGAATTATTAATAAATACAAAAAAGATACATTGTTGTTTCAATTTTTTTTTAACAATATCTTATTCAATTGTCAAATTTGATATTTCGAAGTGAAGTTTTTAGAACATTTAATATAGTTTTCGCTAATTAATTAATTAATTAAAAAATGAATGATATATTATACTATATCAGTAAATTTATCATATTTTACATCCATTTAATATAAATGATTATTTTCATTTCAAATTTATGATTAATAATTTGTTTAGATTTTATTTTAGAATTCTTTTTATGTTATATTTTTTATTATTATTTTGTTATATTATTATTATATTATATTTTTATTTATTATTATAAAACTAATAATAAATAAGAAACATCAAAATGAAAACAACCAAATCAATAGAATAATATTCAGTGATATTTTATTGAAATTAATATGTTAAAACGTGAAATTATTTGAATAAAAAGAATCAATTTTAAAAAGAATCGATGAAAACTAAATCAAATAGATGTGACATTTCAGAAAAATAAAAATAAAAATTAAATAATTTTTAATAACTTCTATAAAGAACATCTGATGAATAACTTTATTCTATTCTAGGAAATGAAAAAAAAGAAAATGATTATGATTATTATTTAGGAATGAACAAAATATTGTAATTTCAATTTTATTTTTGC
>NW_006263645.1:338969-343320 GCF_000469605.1 Apis dorsata | reverse complement strand
ATAATTAAAATAAATTTTATTATTTTTTTTATCTATATATGAATTTTTTTATCTATTTAATAAAAATATAATAATCAATGAGATGACAAATTCATATTATTAAATAATTAAAATAGTTAATATAATTAAGGAATAACTATAAAAAAAAAAGAAAAATTCAGATATATAACATTCTTACATTTTTTTTTAAAATATCTTTTTCAATTTTCTTTACAATTCAATTTTAATTTTAAATTTCTTCATACTATTATTAATTTATTTTATATTTTAACTAAAAAGTATCATCATTACATTAATCAAAGAATCATATTAAAATTGAAATAGCGATTTTGTTATTAAATAATTTCTTTCTCACAAGAAGATGGCAGCAATACTCGCATCAAAACTCCAGTATCGATGAAAAGGATACAATAGATGGAAGAGTAAACGTAAATTCTATGGAACAATCTTTAGATTTTGTTTGCGAAAAAACTCAAGATCGTCAAATTTCTACGACCACGAAAATATTTCACGCTTGGGAGATTCCATCGTGTCAAAACTCCGAGCAAAATACTGAGAATGAACAAAAATATTATTTATGGAGCAACAATTCCTTTGAGAAAGAGATGTGCTCTATAGAACAAGAACGTGGTAAGATAATTTTATATAAAATATTATCAGCATGCAAGATTGAAACAAAAATTCGATATAAATATTTTGAGAGAATGTAATTCAAAATATTGCATGGAAGAATATTTATAATATATAATTCGAACATACTCACCATTTCCAATGGTTAATAATGAACGCAATATTAACTTCATTTATGGCATTACCGTCGCCAATATGGCTATAATGGAGCCAGCGTAGTCTAAATATTTATCAAGCAACATAACTACCATTCTCATTTCATATCATTACATGTAATAAAAGATGAAATTATCATAAAAATTTATCCTTATAGTAAAGAATTTAATACGATAAAATCATTTTAAAATATTTTATACAAATAACATGTATAATTGTTTTAATATGTAATAAATGTAATAAGGATAAATTTTTTTTTATTTTCATTTCAAATATTTATTTAAATTGTATATATGTATAAATAAACTATATATTCATAATTTTCAAAATAAATAATATGTATAAAAATAAATTGTGATATTTTTTACATTTTTATATATTTGAAGATGTATATTGTTATTAAAAAACAATTTTTTTATTTTCAAATAATTTCCTTGGAAATCGAATTTGAAAACTTACAAAATTCAATATTTAATTATTTCTTGACTGTATGTTCAATCTCGATTTTCTCAAAAACTAATATATAAACAAGCAAATTACATTTTGCATTTTTCATTTGTTTTTGTGTATAAAATAATCTCTTTTCAATCTACGTATTATATCCAATCAAAAAAAAAAATTGATAATTATTTATTCAAAAACAAAGCATCAAATGAGAAAATGTTTTCTTTTTTAGACTTATTTTTCCCATATATCAGTATCATTCTCTGCTTATTTATACCATTCATTTTTAATTTCTTATACAAAGAATATAATATATTTGTGGAAGAATTGATTTTTCAAAATAAATTTAAAAGTTGGTATACAAAAAAAAGATCTTATTTATATAAAGATATTATTTATTAAGTTATAATTAATTGAAAGAATTATTAAGAGTATTATAAATCGATCCTTCGAAGATATTTCACGAATATATTAATATATTCCATATATTTGAAATTAAAGACACAAAAATAAAATTGATACTAGATTCTTATTGAAAAATTCACTTCTTTGAGAAGCATGTAAAATAAATATATATTGATCCAATAGAGAAAGAACGATATTCGTTTCAAAAATATTATATATATTTGTTCGATTGACGTCAGTTAATAAACATGGTAGATTTATTTGAAATAGATATATAAAAATAACATTGCGATATCAAGTTTTCATTGAAAAATTAAATTCTTTAAGATTGATATACATTGAGAAATCCAATAGGGAAAAATATGATATTCAAAAAATTGCATATACCATACTTGTTCGATTGACGTCAGTTAACAAATATAGTGAATAGAGATAGCGGTACGGAAGCAAGGCTAAGGGCTTTACCACCGATCCGACCATGTTTTATACATCATCGCCCGTAGATAATCCTGTGATTCCGACAACCTACATTATAGCGGCACGTTTATTAACTGGTACGCGGGAGCAGCTTGGTAATGACGCATTGAATATGAAGCTATTTTCATCTGACCGCCGCTTTCTGAATAAAAAACACACTGGTTAAAATCTTACTAGAATTACGTTATATGTAATACGTATAATAGAACGAATGCAGAAATCATTGATGATAATAATAATAATTTAATAATAATTTAATAATATATAATATTTGAACATTTTTTTTATTTTCTAGTGAATTTTCTATTTTTAACGAAATTTTGCAACTACAATGTGTTGCTCGAGGAATTCGTTTTATTAGAATATTATCAAAATTTTAAAAAGATAAAATTAAAAATTCAAGTTCAAATTTTTAATACACTTTTTGTAATTTCATGATGATGCAAAACAGAGTAAAATTATAAAATATTCAGAATTTAATATTTTATCAAAAATTTCAAAATGAGAAAAGATATTGAAGATTTGGAACTGAATTTATTCTATTACAAAAATTTCTCATACAAATCCATATTTAGAATTGTTTTATATACTGTATATATATATATATAAACTTTTATCAAAATTAAATTATCTGTAAAATAACTTTTAATATAATAATAATAAGTTTAAATAACTTTTGACATGCAGTATATGATATAAATATATGATATACATGCATACAGAATGATATACAGTCTTCTAAATAATAACTAATAAATTAAATTAATATTTGTTGAAAAAATATTTTGTATAAATGTTACATAAAATAGAAGTAGATATAATTTAATATTGTAATTTAATATTATTAATTTTTTTCAAATAGATATATAAAGAATATATATTTTTTAAAAGTCAATATTTTTTTCAAAAAAATATTTGCACATAAATGATATGATACTGTTACAAATTCGCAATAATAATTCGATACTATTATATTACTTATTTTCAAGATTGTACAGTCATATACGTTGTATTATTAAAAACATTCTTTTATACACAAAGATTGTCACATAACCTGCCGAATCGCACGATATCACTGCAATGAAATCAGTATCGTGTAGCTCATTTATATTGAGTTTTAAATTCAATATCATTCGAACAATAATAGACTGATATATGATTCAGGAAAATTTTTTTATGACAAATTGAAATTTAATAATCTAATCTGATACTTTATTAGAAGAAAAGTTTTGAAAAATTCTATTATTAATTAATTTTAAAAAACAATGATGAATCAATATTTACTTATATGATTATCCATGATTATTAAAATAAGATACTATTCTTCTATAATTTAGATTTCAACTTTATCACTATTTTTATGTATAGTTATATGATGATTTTTAAAGCGTGAGATATTATTCTGATTCTTATTTAAAAGTTTTGCATCGTTTTTAAAATCATACCTTTATTATAATTTATTAAAATCAATTTATTAATTCTTATTTCAGAGACAAATAAGAGATTAACTGGCGATAAACCTCGTAAAGAAAGAACTGCATTTACGAAACACCAAGTTCGACACCTTGAATACGAGTTTGCGCATAGTAATTATCTTACACGTTTACGTCGCTATGAAATAGCAGTTGCTCTAGATTTAACAGAACGTCAGGTAAATTTCTAATTAATTAATTCACTTTAATAATCTAATATTTTTAAAATGATATGAGATATCTTCAACTCATTATTAATAGAAATTGTGATTTTGAATGTATATATTTATTAAAAATTTAAAAATCTGTATTATTAATATGCGTGTACATTGATTATAAAATAAATGCACAGATTCATAAATTACAATACACTATCTTGTAAAAAATTTTTGAGAATAGAAAAATTTCACATGCACTTTTCGAATTATATTTTTTTAATATAAAATTAAAATTTTTTACAAAAAATAAAAATTCTTATTCGAATTTATAATTTTGTTTATGAAGATATAATAATTTATTGGAAGGAACTAATTCTCAAAATATCGTGAACATAGACAAAATTTTTTTTTCTAAATCTTATAATTTTATGGGTTTATAATTAAAATAATATAATTTGAAGGAAAATTAGCATAAATATTGTAAAAATTTTTTAGAACTTGATATGTTTTTATGTATTTTTATATTATCACAAGAACTAAATTTAATCATTTCTTAAAAATTTCATATACTACTTATTTACTTTATATTTATTCCGTTATTTTTTATTA
>NW_006263645.1:335978-338651 GCF_000469605.1 Apis dorsata | reverse complement strand
AATAAATATAATATAATATAATAATATAAAAATATATATTTTCATATAGAAACATATAGAAACATAAAGTATATTTTACTTATAGGCTAAATGAACAAAAATTAAAAAATTTATATATCCGTGGCTCCATCTCGCGTTTGAACGCTGAAAGCTTCGACTTGTTACTAGAATAGCAGAATATGCAAGGAGGTATTCGTGACGTCATAGTACAAAAAAAATACAATATTATATAAGGGATTATGCCCTCACCATTTTAAAAACACAATATTGAAAATTAATTAATAATGTTTTACTAAAAATTTTTGCATTTTTAAATTTACTTCTTAAAGATGAGATTTCAAAGAAGTTTCTCATAAAAATTTTAATTTGATATTCTTTTTAAACAAAATTAAAAAACATTAAATATTAATTAATTTTTAATATCCTATTTTTGAAGTAATGGCGAACATAATCAAAAATAATAATATATTTGTATCTTCTCGCACAATATCTTTGTGTGATGTCACAAATACCTCTTTCTATATTTTGTTGTATTAGTAATAAATCAAAGTTTTCAAACGCAGCATTCAAACGCAAGATAGCGCCATTGGTATTTAATTTTTCTATTTTTTAAATTTATTCAAAATGTATTCTCTCTCAATAATTTAAGATAAAGAAGAAAGCAAAAAGGTAAATTTATATTTAGAAAAGATATTTGTTTAATAAATATCGTAAATAAATTTATATCTAAATATTTCAAAGTGAGAAAATCGCACAAATGTTGAAAAAATTAGGAAAAGAAAATTTTTTTGAAAAAAAGAAAAAAAAAAGAAATATAAAAAGTAATTTCAATTTTAAAAATTTTTTTTAAACAATTATGATCAAAACAATTTATAGTAATTTTTAATAAAATTAATCAAATTGAATAATATAAATAGAATAATGAAATTTAAATAGTTAATTACTATAAAAATATTATTTATTTAATATAATAATGAAGAATACGTAACAAGTCCTTTCTTTTTTTAATTCAACTTAAAAAATAATATTATGAAGTGAACAAAAATAAATGACTTAAGATATATAATTATCTTATCTTTGTATTAAATACAATAATATGCACTTGTTTGTTGCATTATAATAATTGTATTATTCTTTTAGTAAAAAATTTTTCTTTGTATATATTAAATCCTTATTTTATATAAAAAAATATTAGGATATTAACATTGTTCAAAAATAATTTGATGTACATATGTATTAAAGCATTTATGAAAAAATATAAATATAAAATTTATTTTAAACCATTCATTTTTTTCTAATTTTAACAAAAAAAAAAGATATAATTTGTTATCATTGTATAAATTATATACAATACAAAATCATAATAAAAAATATTGTAAATGTTAATAAATCACAAAATGTTTATTTTAATTATAAAATTTTCTTGATTTTTTAGGTAAAAGTATGGTTTCAAAATAGACGCATGAAGTGGAAGAGGACAAAAGCAGGATTAATAAATGAATCGGAGAAGTTTAATGTATCTTGATAATTATTTATGTAATTTTAAATATTTAAAATTTAATTGTAAATATAAAATTACATTAAATCGTGTAATCAAATAACAAATCTTTACAATTCTTAATTATATCTATTATATAATCTACTTTATTGTATAAGTTACCTGGGATTAGAAGTTGAAATATTTTTGAAATTATTAATTACATTGCAAAAAATTTTAAATAAAAATTAAATGAAGAAAATATAATTTTACAATTTAATGCTTTTTTTTATAATTAGAAAATATATGAAAATCAGATTTGATATTTTAAATGAATTATAAATTTTTTAATAAATCAATCAATTAAATATATTATTTCAAATAAAAAGTTTAAAGTAAAGTTAAATTATTTATATCGCAAAATCATTATTTTAAAATGATTTGCTATTTATAATATATAAATATGAATAAACATGTAATTATTTTTGCTTTTAATAAAAAATTAATGTTAACAAAAATTTCTTAATATTATTTAGAATCATCTATTGGTATAAATTTCATATCAAAACCTTTTTCTTTTAATTTATTTTCTAAAGTAGATAATTTATCTTTTGTACTTTGTATGAATCTTATATGCTTTTTTTTGTCAATATTTCCATTTCTTATCTTAGTAATTTTATTTCTATTTATTATTTTAGGATAAATTTCTTTTGTCCATGATCTACCAACAAAAAAACCACTATGTTGTTTTTCAGGTGGAACATATGTAGCTAAATAAAAATATTATATTACATTAATTTAGTTTAATTGAAAAATTTATTTAATAATGTTGCATAACTTTTATGATACCTTTTAATAATCTTCCACACATAAGATAATTATTCATTGTTTCTGCAGCTATTTTAGCAACTTCAGGATACATAAATTCCACATATCCATAACCACGACTTCTACCAGTCTAAAAATATCATATTATCATATTATAGAGATTGTATTTTACCTATTATTATTATATTATTATCATATATTTTATATTATTTTTATATTATTATCATATAATAGAATCATATATTAGAAATTGAAAAATTAAAATATTATAATATTTTATAATAAATTTAAATAAATAAAAAAAATATTTATTTATAAAATGATTGAATAAGTTATATAGTTTATTGATTGTAATTTAAAAATTTAAT
>NW_006263645.1:332858-335485 GCF_000469605.1 Apis dorsata | reverse complement strand
TATTATTTTTATTTATATTATATATAAATTAATATATATGATACTTACATTTTTTGATCGAACAACACGTACTCTAGTTACATTTCCAAATTGTTTAAAATAATCTATCATTTGTTCTTCATAAAAACCATGAGGTATATGTCCTAAATATACTATACCTCTTGAATGTTTTTTTTGAAATTTTGTTTGTCTAATTTTGGTTTTATTAATTTTATATGATTTTTCTACTTTCGGAGTTGAAGGTGTGTTTATTATTTCAACATTTTTTTTCTATAATATTAAAATATATTTTAATTTTATTATATATTAACAATATTATTTAAATATATAACATATACTTAAACACTGTCTAACCTTAAGTACTTTTTTAATATTTTCAATTGCTTTGGATACAGTTGATTCTTCTTCTTCTGATGATTTTCGTTTAATTTTTATTGCTTTTTTAAGTGGTGGCACTCTTATTGCATTAGATCTTTTTTTAATTTTCATTTTAAATTTTCAATAATACAACCTATGTATAGAAATAATGTTATAAAAATTTTTAATATGGTATAACTTTTAATACAACTTTTTGCCGCTAGGTGAAGACACATTAAAAGAACATTTTCATGTAACATAAATTTTGATATTCATAATATCAATTTTTCTATTTTATTCCATAACAAATAGAATATTTATATATCAATATTAATATCTTTCAAATAATATATATATTATTATATGAATTTCTTTTTGCTACGAGAATTTGGGAATCATATCATTGGCAGTATTTATATATTTCGTTTTTATAGGTAAAATTTATATTATTTTATTTCATTCTTAAAAACAATTCTTTATCTAATACCTTAAAATTTTAAACTAAACGATTTCTCATTTTAATTATAAGATTTCAATAATTATAAAGTCGTTGATTTAGTATAAAACCTACTAATTTTGTAGTAAGAATTTTTTGTATTAATTTTGACATCACAGATATAATTTTTATTAATTAATGTGATTAATAAATGTATCGATAAATTCTAGAAATAAAAAAAATAAAAAATATAGTGCATCAGGAAATGCATTTAACGTTTACTATTATTATATTATATATGAAAAATTAAGTGATGAAATCTTTATACGATATTATTCAATTATATATGTATGTATACATGTTATACCATTCAATTTAATCAGTGGTTAAGAAATCATATGATTCGGTATGTCGTTTGATAAACTACGATTCTAGGATAAATTACAAGAATTCATTCGTCATCATTATTTCGTAACTTTCTCGATATTCAAATCATAAATTCGATAAAAAATAATATTACATTAATATTTCATCATTATATGCTTTTAAAAAAATAATTATGTTATATGTAATCTATCAAAAATAAATGCTAATAAAAATATTTATTATTTTAAATAAAAATTCAATATTTCAAATGATAGAGTATTTTAAATATTAAGAAAACCATAACAATTTGTATCATATTTGTACGTAAATAAGACGAATAGTATTATATACATAAACATTTTTTCCATTCATATTAAGAAGTCTATACTATTCAAAAAAAAATTTTCTTTAAAATAAACAAAAATTTTTTAATAAAAAAAATCTCTAATCTCTTGAGTTTACACTCATGAAGTAAATAAAAATAAAAAAAATAAAAAGAATATAAAAAAAGAGTGAACAAAAAGATAATGCAATATGAGAAAAAAGTTAAGAATAGAAATGTAACTTTTTAAAAAATATAGCTTTTTTCTTAGTAAAAGCACATTAAGTCGAAATAAGTTCCTTTAATATTTAGAAGGCTCCTTCTCATCTATTTCGAGCAGCTGGTTGCCTCGTTGAACATCGATCGCATGGTCAGCTTTTTCTGTGTGAAAGACACCAAAATATACATATATGTATATACATTAGGAAAAAGAGAGAGGGAAAGGAAGAGAGAGAAAGAGAGAAAAAGAGCAAAGAAGTTAGAGAAAACGAATCAAAGTAAAAAAAGAGACGGAATATATCTATCTTTTGTAAATGAAGTGTGAGGCGACAGAACCAAAGGGTTTTCAGGGTCAAGGCAAACTACTCTTTCCTTTCTCTGTCATTTTCTATCTTTCACTGTTTATATTCTTCTCTAACATATATAAGTATCAGTGTCATGTATTACTCGAGTCAGTGTCAAGGGTCACTGAACTTTTGATTCGAACCATCTTTGTCACCGTCTTTGCGTGTAAAACTTGAATTTTTCTACTCAATTACAAACAATATGGATAACAATTTTTACAATTTTTACAATTACTTAAAATTCTGGCTTATTTTAAATTTAATTAAATATTGATTAACTAATCCCAAATAAAAATTTATAATTGAAAATATATATAGGATTCGTTTTTATTAAATTATTTTAATTTAATAAAAACGAATATATATAATTTACGAATATATAATAATTTTTTTTTATTTTTTTTAAATTTTAAAAAGAAAAATGAAGAAGCTAATAATTTTCCAACAAAATTATCTTCACAAGAAAAAAATTATAAATTATATTTTATATAAATCACTTTTATTGAAATGAACATTATAGAAATTGATGATAAATATAATATAAATATTATAAGAATGATTTTAGGAATTAAAAAAATTTTTT
>NW_006263645.1:326313-332678 GCF_000469605.1 Apis dorsata | reverse complement strand
TTGATTTGATTTTTTTATTTTTTTTTATTTAATAAAATTTTAAAGAAATAATTTGAATTGATTCTCTTAATTTATTAATTATTATTCTGATAATAATTATTATTCTGATAATATTCTGATGATAATAAATTAATAAAAAGCAATTTGGCACGCAATTGATTTTTTGAATCATTATTAAACAAGTTGCAATAATCAAACTTATTAAAATTTATTAATAAATCTTACTATTGATACTTTCTTTTGTAATTGTAATTTTATAATTTAACAATTTTGATTTATATAAATAATATAATAATGATATATATTATATATATATTATATAATTTTTATTAGTCATTTTTATTAGTTTAGATGATTCAAATATATTACAATTAAATCTTACAATTAAATCTAAATTTTACAATATTTTCATTATACAAATAAAAAGATATGATGTAATAATGAATATGCATATAACTCATTGTATATTTCAGAGATATAATATCGATTTTTATTTTCAAAATTAATTCAAATATTTTTCATATAAAATTAACGAAATTATTTATTAATTGCTAATAAATCTTATTTATATTTTTAAATTTTTATTTTTTAAATTTTTATTTTTTAAATTTTTTATAATGATTTATAGATACTATTTAACTCGTTACTTATATCATTTTTTATTTATAAAAAAAAAAGAAAAATCTAAAAATTAGATATAATAATTTACAATTTATGATATTAAAATCTAATTAAATAAATCCTAATCCTATTATTCAAAAGTTAAAAATCATCTGTTTTATTTAGAAAATTCTTAATTACTTAATTTCTTAATACTAGTTAAATGTTATAAAAAAAAAAAATTTTTTTCTTCGCTTTTTATAAATGATTTGCGGATGTTTTTTATCTAGTTTATCTTTATTGATATACTATTAAGCATATATAATAAGCAAATTACTACTAATCATTTAAATAATATATGAATACATTTACTTCCGTCTTATTATTCTTGTCTTATAACAAATTCAAAATTATATGGATTCATTTATTTCTATTAATAATCTCTGTTTATTGATAATATTGTATATTTTTATAATCATAATCAAAAAAAAAAAAGAATAGAATAAATGTGTAACAACACCCTGACCTATTTCCATTGTAATAGTGATTAGTGAAAATTTTATCATTTTCTAATCGATTTATATTTTTTGGTTTATATTTTTTTTCTACTGTTAAGATAATAAATTATGTTTTTTTAAAATAAGAAAGAAATTGGTTTAATGATATAGCAATCAGTTAATGTCAAACAATATCTTCTCATATGTGTATATAAATTGACCATGAACTACGAACGTTTATAAATTAAATATAGCAGTAAAGAATAAGATGACGATATTAAGCAAAAATAAATGTAACTTTTTCATTTTATATTATATAAAAAATATAAAAAGATATTATATAAAAAAAAAATTAATATTTTTACCATAACAATCTTACACGATTTATAAAACAAATATATATATAAATAATTTTATAATTCTTTTAATAAAAATCATAAAAAAAACTAATTTGTGAATAAATTCGCTGTTCTAAAAGTTGCCATCCAATCTTTTAGTATTTAGCCGACAATTGATGGATAACTGGCATTAACATATTCACAACTATCGCCAATTTAACAGCATCACGACATCGGTACAGAAACTTTCAATTGTTTAAACATAAATATAGACATCATATACATTTCATAATAAGATGAAATGAATAGAAAGTCGATGTCACTGTATGTGCAACACACGATCGTACTTTGATCGGCGAAAGATTCAGGTTGCTAGCGAAAAGATGTGAGACCATGTCGATAAATGATTGAATTGTTGCCGTTGAATTGGCGCACTGCAATTAAAATACATGTAATTAACATGAATATGCCGATACCGACTGGTTGCCGATCAATTGAGGTGCTGTCAAATGGGCGACGACCTTTACCCAAGTATTGGGTAAAATGGCGGAGGTACTGGGGTAAGATGATCATATTAATTTAATGAATACGATTTTGATATGCGAATAAGTCAATCTTATTATATAGTTGGTGTAAAATTTGTATTGGAACAATTAAAGCATTGTATTCGGTTCTTTAAAGATATATAATTCATATATATATTCCTTATATACTTATTATATTATATTATACTAATGAAACAATAAATAATTTTAAAATATAAAAATTATAAAGTGAATCATAGTAAAATAAAAAGTTCATCTTACCCCATTATTTTATTCCAACCAGACATATGGATAAATAAAATATCAATATATATATATATATATATATATATCAAAGTAAAATTGAGATTTAAAATTTTATTGTTAATTTACAAAAAAATATCAATGTTTTTGAAATATATAATGATATCAAAAATTAAGAAAAAAAATATTAAATGGATTAAAATTATGTAACGTATGAAACTGAAATCGCTACTTTTTTCAAAGTATCGATTCATTTTAATACCTATGTCTGACATTATTTGGTATACAAAATTAAAATTTGTAGATTGATATTAATGATTGATAGTATCGATATGATATCGATCTCAATATTAATTATGTATACATATATTATGTATATATATATATATATATATATTATTGACCATAAATATTCTGATATTTTATTAAATTTAAAATAAGAATACTATATAATTAAAGTTCCACAAATTAATAATGTACAAATTAAAGACAAATCAATTTTACTTGTATTATTTTTTTGTCACTATTTGAATTGGTCTTTATATTAGTTTAAAAAAACAAAATCATTTTCGTAATATTTAACATATAATTATGCATACATTAATAAATATAATATTGCAATATGAAAGATAATTTATATATATATATATAATATAATAATATATATATATAAATATATATAGAAATTCTTATTAGAGATAATATTTTACTATTCTTATTATTACATGTGTGTACATTGTGTGAGAATGCATATGTATATTATTTAAAATGATGTATTAAAAATTGCATGAATTAAAATATAGATACTTTTGATGTATCATTACACGATCTTTTTGAAAAATATAATATAATTGTAAATATAGTCTTGAAATATTAATATAATAATAAAAAACCATTGACAATACTAGATACATATAGTGTGTCATTCAAGTTAAAAAGTCAATAAGTCAACGAAAATTCAATTCAACAAAGCGTTTGGCACAGTTAAAATTTTAAAGTAAGATACCTTATGTCAACGTATATTTACTATGTTCTTCTCAATAGATAAAAAAAATGATCTTGTCTATATGAATATATACGAATTGAAGGTAGGATATTTTACTAACAATATACTACAATATATCACATATACTTTACAAAATGTGTAATATTTTGAGAATAATAATAATAACTCGATTGAAAAATGTTCTGTTGAATGAAATATTTCTACGTTGATATTATAATAGTATACAATTTATCTATATTTATATACAATTTATCTATTATCTATATACAAATAGTCTTAAAATATATTTTTTAATTGAATATATATTTTATTAAATTGAATTTAAAACACATAAACAAGTATAAATAATTTTATTAAAAACTAAATAATAATTTTAATTTTAATTTAATTTTAATTTTATATTAAATAATAAAATGAAATTATGAAATTCGTATGCAATAATGTTTATCAATAATAATGCGATATAAATCGTTTTAAATAGAATTCTAAGAATGCTAGTTCAAAAACGTATCAGTTCAATGAACTCCGAAACGATATTGATTTCATACGTCCAAGGGACGTTTAATATGATATTCTTAATCATCAACAGTGATCCAATGAATTGAATTATCTTTTAAAAATTATTATTAAAAGAATGTCATTCAAAGAATAAATATTTGAAAAGAATCAATGAAATTTTTAATAATGGATCTATATTTATGAAAATGATTTGAACTTAGTATAATTTGTTTTGTATAAATATAATTAAAATATAGAAACAGAAAAATATAAAATATTTTTATATTTTTTAAATAAATAATTCTTAATATTATATGTTATACAATATCTGAATGTAATATATATATTCAATTAAAAATATATATATATATTTATTATATATATCAAAAACGAAAAAATTACACATAAACTTTATTGTAAAACTAGAAAATAAATCTTTATAAAGATAATAGATAATAAAAATAAAATTATTAGTTGAGTTTAAAAAATTTCGATAAATTTTCAAAAAATACAAGACACCGGAAAATACAATTAGAACAAAAAAAGGAAAAAAATCTTATAAGAATCAATAGAATGCGAAAGAAATAAAAAAAATTATTTATATATTAATATGAGATTTAAAAAAAAAATTATCAATTGTCAATAAGACCGGATCACTTGGATTAAATTTCGCGCATTAAATTAACAAGACAACAATCTTTGGATTTTTTCCAAATTGTTAAAAATTAAAAGAAAGATGTTATGTTACAGTTCTTCTGATCACTATAAAATACAGATATACAATATATTAGAATGAATTAGCCAAATCATTTAGTCAAATGAATTAATTAAAAAATTAATATTTTGAAACAAGCAAAAATTGTAAAAAATTAATATGTATAACATCATTTATTAAAATGTTGATTTACATTTAAAAATATCGATATTTTTTATTTTCTTATATCGTACAATGGTATAGTTTCATTTAAAATTAATAACTATATAATTTTGTTTGAATAATAAAAAATGCTTATTTATTCCATTATTATTTAATGATAAGATAAAATTTTTTATTTATTTATTATTATTACTTATTTATTATTATTAGATATTATTAAAAAATAAATAAACTTTTTTCATTACTTTTTTTTCTTACTTTTTTTAATTTTCATTATTGTTTTTTCTCGTTTTTTTTAAATTGAAATAATAAGCGTTAGTTTAAGTATGGAAGCAATTTTATATTGCATATTGTAATATAAAGTTGTTGATTTTAATTGTATTTTTACAAATTTATTAACAAATCTATAATAATTGATCATATTAATTGTCATTTTAACAATAGTTTTCTTATTTTTAAATATATTTAATGATATAAAACTTGCATCAGAAAAGTATATGTTTAATTAAAATTCGTTGAACCATACAATCAATTGAACAACATAAACGACCGATATCATTATATTAAAAAAAAAATGATAAAAAACAATGATTAAAATAAGTGTTAATATCTATTATTTATAAAATATTGAATTTATTTTTCACACGCTTTATTTAATAAAAGTTATTAATTATTATAATATTTAATTTTAGATAATAATAGTTTCAAATAACTTTCAATTATTTTTATAAGCATATTATATAATATTTATAATAATTATATCGATTAACAAAAATAAACTACATATTATAGCACATATGTATATATATATGTAAGTAGTTTATATTTCTCATCTCCTTATTTTTTCTAACAAATTCCATATTATATATATAATCGTATTTGAGAATTTGAGAAGATAATATTTCACAAAATGCAGAATTTCTAAAAATTATTTAACAGTTAGGTTGAAAAATATTATGTATACAATAATTATAATTTAATATTATACAATATATAATTATAATATTATACAATAATTATCTATATATAATTATAATATATAATAAGCGAATCGTAAACAAAATAAAATGTTATAACACTGAAATAAGTGGAAATCTTAGAAGAAAATTACAATATAAGATTTAAATTTCACAGACGTTTCATTACTTAAATAAAAAGATATTTAATTGCAAAAAAAGAAATGCTTGCTTGCAGTTTACGCATGTCTCATGTTTAGTTGTCTCAGTGATATTCAGACTGTTCTATGATTTCACCCTGAAAAGATTACACATAACTACGTTTCTTTTTTCTTTTCATTAAGAATCATTGCATGTTTATAGAATGAAATAATACAGATATACAATAAATAAGATTGTATAGATTGCACGTGTCTTCTACAAAAAGAAAAAACCGCAAGTATGATTAGTATAATAGAATGTAATTACGTAGTGAACATGTTATGGTATCGTAAGATAACTTCAATTTGATAAAGAAAGTTGCATTAGAAACATTATAAACATAAATTAAAAATTAAAAATAAAATATCAATGAAAAATTAATATGAATCAACAGTTTTAATATATTATCTAGTTCTATTATTAATTTAATTTTCATAAAATTAACAAAATAAATAATTTGAACTTTTATTATTTATATAAAGAAAAAAAAATTAATACTAAATATAATTTAAAAAAAAAATTATGATTTCATTTCATGATTTAAAATCTTTATATTATTATTATTATTAATAAAATAACTAAATGTAAAAAATTAATTATAATA
>NW_006263645.1:310828-325529 GCF_000469605.1 Apis dorsata | reverse complement strand
TTTAAATTATTCAAATATGAATGATAAAACCTATAAATAAATAAAAAAAAATATTAATTTTGAAATTTAAATCGATTCATTTACGAATTGAAATACTTTACAAATCGATTTATGATTAAATAATGTGATGCAATAATAATAGATAATAGAAAATTTATTTATCAATCTTTTTATTTGTATACATTCAATATTACATTATTCTAATACTTTTTTACTATTAATTTTTAACAAAATAGAATTTTTATGAAAACTTTTATTATAAAATTTATAAAATTAACTTTAGAGAATAACTAAAAGAATGCAAACATTTGCATTGAAATACATATTGAAATACATATATATATTATAATTATATAATAAAAATATATTTAATTCATATTATATATATATTACTATCAATGCTTTGTTAACGAAATATGCTTACTGAAAATGATTAACGAAATTGCATTAGTTATTTCTCATTGTTCATTTCATCAGTTCTTACAAATTTAGTTAGTTAGCATTAGTTATTTCTTTAGCATTAGTTATTTCTCATTGTTCATTTCATCAGTTCTTACAAATTTTCTTTTTCCTTTTTATTTTCACTGTCCATTTTCTTTAATTATATATAGGATTTTTCTTTTTCTTGAAATTAATAGAATTTACAATAAAAAGTATCTTATGGCTTTATTATTTTACTATTCTTTAATATTTTTTTAAAAATTTATGCAATTATATATACATAAATACTTATATCCTGCAACATGCATTATTATATGAATGCTTTCTTCAACCCCACTCAAGTATTTCTCAATCTTGGAGGGAGATCCTACAACATATAAAAGTCCGAATGATACATCTATTCAGTAGCAATTCTGTCCTTTCGAAGAAAATATACAAAACGTACAGCAGCTTGATAATTCAAGTCGGTTTGAACTCAAAGCTCAAAGTTCAATATACAATTATCCGGTTATTCTTTGAAAGTTTTCCATTCGAATAACCAGCAATTTTCTATAGAATCAAGACGCTATATTAACGAAGTGACGAATATTTTTAATTTGATTAAGATAATGGTTCGTATGGGAGATTATAAATTCACATGAGTGTGTTATCAGAGAAAATATGTGATCATTAAAAATCATGAATATTTCGTTATATTAATTTCGTTTAATATAAAAATTTTTAAGCTTTTACATAAACATAAACAGTTTATTAAGTATAAAGCTATTTTGCTCTTATACATACACACATACATATATACACGCATATATATATATGCATTTGCATAGAGAAAAAAAATGTATAAAAACGTATAAAATAGAAAAATACAATTCTAGATAGAAGATTTTTTAAAGATTTTTCATTTTTTAAATATTGAAAAAAAATATCTATATTTTATATTCTTATTTTTATTAAATACAAATATCATTAATTGATATAATAATATATTGATTATATAAACAATTTTCAATTATTTTTAAAATTAATTAAATTATTGAATTACAATTGTAAATGAAGAAAAAAAATAAAATATGATCTTTTTTCTTACAGGAATATTAAATATCGGGATTAAACATCAAAACGTGAAAAGTAAAAACAAAATCGACACAAATTTAATCGAATTCCGCGCCGATCATCATCTCCTGGGTGATAGAGTGTCACGTGACTCGAAATTAGCCGAACGAAACGAAGGTACCGAGGTTATAAATAGCGGTCACTACAGAGTGGGGAGTCTCTTTTACTTTCTACACTGTACAATAGTGCATTTGCTCCGCGCTTGTCTGACTATTACGTTTTGTGCTGTGCTGGTGTAAGGTTCGCTCGTGCGAAACCAAAGTAGGATATAAAGTTCGGACTAAACTTTCTCATTTTCTCTAAGTATTAGCGACATCGAACGAGCTGAACGTGTCAATAAAATTGCAACACGTGGCCAAAGTATTGGAACGCAGACAAAAGAAATCGAAGTCTATATCCACGATCACGAAAAGAAAGAAAATGCCGGAGACCGCTCATCACATGAACGGATATGCTAACGGGCATACACCACCCGAGCTACAACAGGAAGGCAGTTTTCTCTTCACTTCAGAGTCCGTTGGTGAAGGCCATCCAGGTAGGAACCTTAAAAAGCATGCGTTCACCTCATGACTCTTCTGTATTTCCGATGTTGTACGACTTCGTCTTGAGTTCCATGTCGGAGAGCCGCGTGTGCCGCCATGAAACTCGATGAACGGATCATACATATATACCGTGTGCGCACGCCGCAATTCTACCCTTCCTTCCCGCTTTCTTACTTTCCTTAAAAGCTTCGAAATGTGGGGATGGTATTACATTGCGATTTATTCATTGTTCAAATTATCTTCTTAATATTTATAAAATATCGAATATTGATTCATTTAGGTACTAAAACTATATTTTTTTAAAATTGATATCAAGCAGAAGCAAATATGTACTCCGGCGTCGCCATGTGCTTCTTAATATTACAATTTATGATTTCTAATTTTTTATTCTTATATATATTTTTTCTTATATATATATTAGAATTTTTTCTTAACCTAATTGTATGTTTTTAACTTATTAAAATTAAATATAAAATATTTTTATATAATTCATCAATTTTTTATACTATTACTTTTGTACTTCTAATTATCTTTTACACGTGTAAACTCTAAAGTAGTTAATATTTATTTAATCATGAATTTTTATTGATCTATAATAACTTTTTAATTTACACTATTTACTATTTTGTATAATTTAAGAAAAAATTAAAATTTTTTATTAAAATGAATAAAATTGAATAAAATGATTAAATATTGTTCGATTTATTGTAGAATAGACCTTACAATATTAGTTTCAATGCATTTTAATAAAATTTTATAAACGTGTATATACCAAGTTTGAATCAATTAATAATGTAGTATATATTTGATTTTATGATTATGCAATTGTTTCTATGAATATGCTTTATTTATCATAAAATTCACACATATATGAATAAAAACAGTCAATTATTCATAATTTTAAAAAATTTTTATTTATTTTATAATTATAAGCTACTTTATTTTTTTTCTTTTTTTAGATAAAATGTGTGATCAAATAAGTGATGCTATTTTAGATGCACATTTAAAGCAAGATCCTAATGCAAAAGTTGCTTGTGGTAAGTTTTCTCAAAATGATTTTAATTTTTTTAATGACTTGAAGCAGTTGGTGCTATAACCTCTATTTATAAATTAGTTACTATGACCTTGAGTTAATTTTGAATCAGAATTCTGAAGGGATCTAGTACTTAATATAATATATATAATTTAAATTACTACTACTAAATATAAAATATTTTCGTCAAATTATATTATAAAATTTTTATATTTATATATGTATGTATATATATATATATCATATTTTTGAATTATTTAGAGACTGTGACAAAAACAGGGATGGTTTTATTATGTGGAGAAATTACATCAAAAGCTGTGGTAGATTATCAAAAAATTGTTCGGGATACTGTTAAACACATTGGATATGATGATTCTTCAAAAGGTAAAAAATATTTTTATTTATTCTTTAGGTTTCCTCTTTTCAGTGATGAATGTTTGTTAAATCCCTTGCAACCCTTACAATTTTGTTAAATTTATTTTATCTGTACATCTAAAACATTTAAAAATTTCCTTGCTAACATAAAAAATTTCTAACTTATATATATATATATGCCCTGTGGCCGGATGATATTTTTATTATCTTATCCTTCATAAAATTCGCCTCATTTGGTTCTTTAGAATTAAATTTTATAAATACACGATCGAATCATGGCACGAAAGCTTCCAGCTCTAAATATAAAAATTTTTAGAATGCTTCTTTTACTTATTAAATTAAAAAATATATTTTTATATATGTACAATATATATGTATATACACACACATACAAACACACATATATATGCATATATATAAAAGAATAATGAAAAATTTCAAGTTCTTATAAAAAGATGTGCTTTACGCTACATAGACGTTAATAAATTGTTGGAGAAAATTCCATGACTCGATCGATTGGATGACCAATATCCTGTTCATTATCTTTCGGAAAAAATAAATAAAAGAACACATATGAATATGTAACGTAAGCATATCATGATCGTGGCAGGATTCGATTGGCATACGTTGAACCTTTTGGTGGCGATCGAACAACAATCTCCAAATATCGCTGATGGTGTTCATTTGGCCAGGGAAGAGAAGGACTTGGGTGCAGGTGATCAGGTACATAACCCATTCTCAGCCCGTGCCGCAGAGCAGCCATATAATTCATTAACATACTCTCTTTTTTATTTTTTTTTGTTTTTTTTATTTTTAAAAATTTTTTTTGTCCTCTTCTTTCTTTCTTATAATATATTTTATAGAATTCTTACACATATATTTCCTTATGTTATGTGTGAGTGAGTGAATCTGTGTTTACAAATAAGTATTATAATTATAGAAATATAAATTATATATTTTATAATAGAAATTTTATTAGGAAGTTTCATATATAAATAAATACTATGATAATTATTATAACAAAATATATTAATCTATATAAAAATATATTTCATTTATTTTAAATATTTTAGTTAGGTTTTAAAATTATATATAATATTAATTGTAAGAAAATTTATATGGTATTATTATATATAATTACATTAAAATAACTTATATTTTCAATTTCTTTCCAAAGCAAGAAGGTAACACTATTATTATGTTGAAATAGCAGAATAAACTGGAATATGATACAGTGAAACATCAGTAGTAATGAAAGTGTTGATGTTCATGGTAGAGAATATTTATATCTCATTCATATAATTTCTGCAGGTTTTGACTTCAAGCTCTGCAGTGTTTTATTGGCGCTTGATGCTCAATCACCAAATATTGCAGCAGGAGTTCATGAAAACCGTAGTGATGAAGAAGTTGGCGCAGGAGATCAGGTCAATTAGTATTCTGATCTGTTCATTCGAGTTTTCTGTTCTTCTTTTTGTTCTACTGCCTAGTATAGTTACTCCTTTTTAGTTTCCTGAATAATGTGTATATATATTTGTTTTCCCTATTTTCAATTGTTTTCTATATATAGTAGTAATAGAATATTTTTATATCATTATTATATGTTTATAGATATATATTTAATTTTAATAGTAATATCGTATAGCTTATTCTTTTTTCATGTTTCTTCTTGTTATATATAGGTTTATTATATCAACCTCTCATTTCTTAGTAATAGTTAATTGTTGTTCATGGTTATTATGAAAGCATGTATAAACTATTAGAACTTACTTGATAATTTAGAATGTATTTCTTTTTTAGTATTTCTTCTACTATCTTTTAATTTATTATCTGATTGTTTGTGCTAAAAAACTTTACAATACTTGTAATATTGTTTGTTTGTAACATTTATTCTTTCTTAAAAATTCTTTATAAGTATTTATTAACATTTTGTTTATTTCATGATTATATTTAAATTTTTTCTATATACTGAAGTAATTTCACATTTTTCTTCTCATAATTGCTGATTCAAACTCCAATGTATTAATTACTTGAAAATTTTATCTTCTCAAATTTATATTATTATTTTATTATTAAAATATATACTCTGTCAATAATATTTTATTATATAACAAAAATTATTAATTTAAAAAATATTGTATATAGTTGTCCCAATATTGATTAGTAATTCTGCTCTGTGTGACACCTTTCTGTATTTTATTAAGTGAATCTTATAGTATATCATATATTTAGTTATGTGCAAATTCCAATGTGAATTAACATATTGAAACTGTATGTTGTGTGCACGTTATTACTTTATTAATGCTTAATCTCCTATATTAAGAACTTACACAATATTGCAAATTAATTAAAAGCACAATAAATCTTTTTCCTGCTTCAAGTTTATATTTTATAAATTTTAGTTTATAACTCAAATTATTATCTCAGGGTCTGATGTTTGGATATGCAACAGATGAGACCGATGAATGTATGCCATTAACTGTTGTCCTGGCACATAAATTAAATCAGAAAATTGCAGAATTAAGGCGAAGTGGAGAATTATGGTGGGCAAGACCAGATTCAAAAACACAAGTATGATTATTAGTAAATTGAAGCAATATATATTTTAATAATATTTAAATAAATTTATTTAAATCAATAATTTATATCAATATTTACAATGATGTCACATAGTATTTGCTACTCTTGAGTGCCATGATGTAATATATATTACTGAGAATAATAATAATTATTATAAATTATATATATATTCTTGAATATATTTTATTTCTAATATTTTGAAAATTATAAAATAGGTCACTTGTGAATATGTAATGGATCATGGTGCTTGTGTACCTATAAGGGTTCATACTGTAGTAGTGTCATTGCAACATAGTGAAAAAATTTGTTTGGAAGATTTACGTAAAGTAGTTATGGAAAAAATTATCAAAGAAGTAATTCCAGCCAGGTATTTAGATGATAAAACAATCTTCCATGTTAATCCTTGTGGATTATTTATTATTGGTGGTCCACAGGTAAAGTACATATTTTTTATATTCAATTAATTAGTAATTTTAAATTAATTTTTGTAAATTATATTAATATTTGTTTATTTATTACATTATTAGAGCGATGCGGGTCTAACTGGTCGGAAAATTATAGTTGATACATATGGTGGTTGGGGAGCTCATGGTGGAGGAGCATTTTCTGGCAAAGATTTCACAAAAGTTGATAGATCTGCTGCTTATGCAGCAAGATGGGTTGCTAAATCTTTGGTGAAAGCTGGTCTTTGCAGACGATGCCTTGTACAAGTATAAATTACTGATATTTTTATTTTTTATTATTATAATTATAAATGAAATATTTGTTTAATATTTTTCTTAATGAAAATATAAATATTTACAACAAATTTTTAGGTTTCTTATGCTATTGGAGTAGCAGAACCTCTTTCAATCACAGTTTTTGATTATGGTACTTCTAAATTATCTCAAAACGAACTTTTAGATATAGTTAATAAAAATTTTGATTTACGACCTGGGAAAATTGTTAAGTGAGTATATTTATATTGTAAATAATATTTTAAATATAAATAATTATAAAATTATGATGCATATAATCATGATGCATTGCATCATATAATGATAAATAATTAAATTTGATTAAATATTATAAATAACAATATAATTATTTTTTTAGAGAGTTGAATCTTCGTAATCCTATTTATCAACAAACTAGCACATATGGACATTTCGGTCGAGAAGGATTCACTTGGGAACAGCCAAAAACTCTAATTCTCGATTGATGAGAATATAGATAAATCAGTTTGACGTTTCTTATTATAAAACGTCTATCGTTCTCAATAATTATATATCTCGTAAACGTTCTTCGAGATTTTCCGACCTCCGCGCTACTTCGCCAAGTCCATCAATTCCTTTTGCCAATTTAGTACTAGCAAGAAGAATGACATATTAGGTTTTTCCACATCACGAGATACTTGGTATTATGTGGTATTATAGTACAAATTTTGTTTATCCAGTATGCAGACAAGAGCAGTCAATTTTTCTCCACTATTTGAAAACTGAATTGAAGTTTATCGATCATTAGATATAATGAAACTATTGACAATGAGGAAAAATAAACTAAACTAAACCTGTTATGAGTATCTTATCCTACATATGTATTCGTAACAGTAAAGTAGTTTATTCAGTGATGCAATTCATTACTGTGGCTTGTAAGTGGTGTGTGTTGGAAGTAAAAAATGATAAAAGAACAATAATACTTAAAATGAAAAACAATCTATATTTCAAAAATGTATAAATTGGCAACATCGGGCCGTGCCTCAAAGCAAATATTTGAGATGAAAACGTTCTCTCAAATTTTTAACAGTGTTTTAGTACTTTATATGAACGTACATGAAAGTTTGACCAACTTCCTTTTAGAGAATATTAATATAATATTTTAATAACTTGTGTTTTTACATATTCTAGCAAATTCAATAATTAATAATAATGGTGCTTTCATGTATGTTTCTTCATTAGAATTATTTATCGTTCGAGTGCAAATATAAACTGGTAACGACTATGTACATTAATTTTAGCAAAGTGGGAAAATGAATTAATTAAAGCGACCAATTATAAACGAACTTACTTTTTGCATAGTTAAACATTTGTGACATATGCAGTATAATGTTGACGAGGAGTTAATAATATCGCATTTATTTAAATCTGATTGTTAATTAAAACATAAAAAATTTTTTAATTATATTTAAATTTAAGTAATGGCGATACTACTAACTCTCATATATTTATATACATATATATATATTTTTTTCCCTCTTTGCTTTGTTTAATTAGATAATTTTAATAGACATTTTCGATCTTGTAATGTATAGCAAATAATGCAAAATCGAATGTTAGACCTTATTTTGTGGAGGTCTAATACAGATCGTGTGGCGGAGCTCGAAAATTATACGATTTTTCCAATTTAGAGTGCGAAGATCTGTGACGTTATCGTATTTTGAACATCAACAGAAGTGTAAATGTGAAAATTTAGTAAATTCGTTCCGTTAGATTGATGTACCGATCTATCGTGTAATGGTATTGGCAGTGTAAAGATGCACAAGATTATATGCAAATCATAATAAAAAAAGATTTTTTAATAAAATATCAAATTGTCACTGATTTTATTTATTTTTTGCTCCAACTATTTATAATACCTTTTGCGATTCCTTCTGATATTTTATAATTAGATAATTATATAAAATTATTTACATATAAATTGGAGCTCTGTTACACAGATTACAAAATTGCAAATTGCGATTAACTGTAAAAGAAAGTCAATAAATAACTTTTGCATTTTCATAATTATTTTTCTTAACAATAATGCAAAGAATATAAAAATAAAACTTTCTTTATATATATAGCCTATTAGTATCTATTTTCTAATATTCACATTTTAATGTGAATATGTGTATGATATAGTATTTTAAAAAATTAGAATATAATATTAATAAAAAGAATATAATATTATATAATATAGATTATAGAACATTAAAATTTATTGCAGATACATATAATTTAAATAAAATATGTTGTTTATTTTTATCATATATATATTATATAGTGTTATTTAAAAATTATATAAAATTACTTATCTTAGATATATCTTTATTAATATAATTATCATTAATACTAAATCAGCTATTGAGATTTAAATACACTGCCTAAAAAGCAGAAAAAAAATGGATAAAACTTTGAATGTACAAATAAATGATTAGTAAATTAGTTATTGTACAAATTTCTGTACTATTCTTAATATTATATATCGAATGTGAAATATATCTATGAACTAAATCTCATAATTTTCTGAACATAATTCTTTCTGATAAATTGCAATATTATATTGTAATTCAACATGTATAATAAATTGTTAGATTTTGTAGATGAATAATAGCAAAAATAATTAAAATTAACAATTAAAATTAAATAATTTGCATTTAGTTTTTTCGTTTTAATAATTTCCCATTATAAACTTTTTATAAATTTTACGAATTTATTCAGTATATTATAATAATATTCTATAATAAATAAATTATAATACATCATATACATATAAAATATAATACTATATATTCATATCGTTATATTTTTAGATATAAGGAAAAATATAAGGAAAAAATATACGATTTTTTTTTTTTGTTAAAATATATTTGCTCTTTTTTCTAAATCACACTTTTCAGATCAATTTGTTTTTAAATAATTGATTATAATTTTAGCATAAATTTTATAAATTTACGAATTATTAATTTTATGCTTTTACTATAATATGTACAATATATTATGTATAATTATATTATTTTTAAATTTAATTGGGAATAATCAAAACAATGTAAAAAGACATATAAGATATTTAATTATATTCTTATAATATATAATATATATATACATAGAAATTCACGGAATTATATACAATACAGTCATGAAAATATGAATAAAGAAAAAAACTTTTTATAAAATATGTTAAAATACTGTTACTGATTCATAATTTTAACAATATACATTATTGAAATATAATATATACATAATAGTATATAATGAAAAAAAAAAAAATATCAAATTTGAGATACATATATAAACTTTACATTTCATGAAATAAAATTATATATATTTTATATACTTATAATTTTTTATGCGATTTTAAATATTCAAAAATAATATGAAAATGGTATTATTATTAAAATTCCAAATATAAGTAATACAAAATAATAAGTAATTAAATTTTGAAATCATATTATGCTTTTCTTAAGAATAAAAAAAATCATATAAATATAGATATAATATATAAATATAGTTCTTTCTTCCAAACATAAATATTTTTTATTTATAGAATATAATATGAAAGAAATGCTTTGTTGAAAATTATTTTGTTTTATAAAAATACATACACTTTTATATTAATGTTTCATAATATTTCGAAATATTTAAATATTGATAATTTCGTTGCCACATAATTTGACAATTTTTCGAAACTAATAATCGTAATTATAAAATAAAATTTGAAAGTGAAAATGGGACATATAGATTATGTAAATCCTTTTCTATCATTTTACTAATATTTAAAATATTTTTAAGCAATTATTAAAAAAATATTATGTAACTAATACATATTATGTAAACTAATAATTAAGTCATATTATCAATGTAATAATGCTAAAAATTTATTTTTTAAAAAATTATATACATTATATAAATTTTTCAACTTTGAATAATGAATTTAAATAATAAATTAAAAAAAAGAAAAAATTATTATGTAAAAAAAAAAACTGTAATATATAAAATTACAATAAGCAAGAAATGTTTCTATTTAAAAACAGAAAAAATTCTAAATTTATGTTTACAAGATTTTGTTTAATTCTGAAGAAAAGCAGAATATGATATTAAATTTTGGCCTTCTATTTCAGTGATATAGATATAGAAAAACATAATCAACATAGAATATTATATAGAAATATATCTGAAATTATAATGAACAAATTAGTGCATAATTATCATTATAGTTAAGATATGTTTTATAAATTATTCTAAGACATTAAAAAAAAATTATATTATGTGCTTAAAAAAATGTTTATAGAAATATATTGCATAATTTTAATTTAATGTTGACTGATATTGTAAACGAGATAATATTTATATCTTAAGATAAATTTAATTTGTTAATATTTTTTTAGGTGCGTGAATACGACTGTGTCTTAATAGTGAACTTTTGTCGGTAAAAGATTTTTCACATTCTACACATTTATATGTTCTACCAGTATGTGTAACCAAATGTCTGCTAAGTCCAGATGCATGACAAAAAGCTTTAGGACAAAGTTGACAATGATGCAATTGAATATCATTTGGATCTAATTTTTGATGCCTTCTCATATGTACTTTTAATGCTTCTCTTTGAGTAAAACTTTTATCACAATGTTGACATTGGAATGGTTTTTGACCAGAATGAGTCATGAGATGGCGAAGTAAAATTTCTTTCTGTGCAAAGGCACGATGACAAATATTACAACCAAATGGTTTTTCACCTATATAAAATATAATTTTAAAAATAAAAATTTAAATGCATATATTTATTCAATTTTTAAAATAAAGCATTACCTGTATGAGTACGTTCATGTCTCACTAAAGCTGATCTAGTAGGAAACCATTTTTCACAAGCTTGACATGTAAAACCTCTTTGTGTAGAATGAACAGACTGATGACTTTTTAACATTATTCTTCTGGTGAATGCTTTTGGACATTTATCACATTGAAATACTTTTAATTCTTCACTTGTTTCAACTTAAAATAATAAAAAATTTAGATACATTAAGAAAAAAAATTTCACAGTATAGAAATCATAGATATATATATAATATTTATTACCCATGGTATCACCAATTGGTTGTAATTTTAATGTTTCTCCTTGACTTGAACTATTACTTGTAACTTCCATCATATAAACATTTTTATGATCAGCATTTGCAATTGCTCTTTGTACTTCTTCTGCCTCATCCTCTGATTCTTGTTCTTGTTTAATACGTGATGTACGTATTGTGCAACGTGCTTTAGCAGCACGTTCTTCTGCAGGTACTAATGTGATATTTTCTGGATCTTCTGACATTGTTTCTTCCATCTCTATATTTTCAGAATTCATTCCTATATTTATAAAAATATAATAATTTATAAAATAAAATTGAAAAAAAATTATATACTAATTAAATTCTAAAAACAAATAAAAACTTTCAATATACCTAAAATATAACCACCAACAAGTTCTTCTTCTGTCACTTCAATCGGATCTCCATCTTTTTGTCCACTATTACCTTTAATTGAAACTAAATCAGCCAATAATTGTTTAACTTGTTTAGATTTTCCACTGTTGGAAGAATCTTTTAATTCATCTCTATTGCTATCCTGATTTTCTCCTTCTTCACTTTGGCCAGTTAATTGTTGAATTAATTTCATATGTTTACGAAGTTTTGCATCAGCAGCTTCACATTTTTTCTTAAATTGATAGGATTTTTCTAATTGATATTTGCATGGATGACAAATCATATTTGGAAGACCATCTTCTTCATAAACCTACAATATATGAAATTTTATTAATTTTCCACTAATATATTAATTACTTATAAGCTTATATATAAACTCATAAAATAAAATACAATATTTAAATTATTGTTTTATATAAAATAATAATATATATTATCTTATAATATTTATAATAATTGTTTAAATATTTGCAAATCATTTTTTTTTAACAATATATAAAAATAGGTTTGTAAGTTTTCATTTTAATTATAGTAAGTTATATTAACTTATATTTAAATTATATTTTATGTTTACTTATATCTCAAGTTTTAAAATTTTGAAACAATAGAGATAATGAAAATATTGAAAAATTGTATAATGAATTCAAAAAAAATATTCATGATATAATGAAATGTTAGTAGAAAGAAATATTAGATATTTTGTCTTTTTTATATGTTGCAATTATTTATATCTAAAGTAAAAGGAAAAATTTCAGTGGACATATATAAAGTGTCAATATTAATACATTGACTATAATATTACAGATTTCTATAAATCCATAGGGTAAATGATCTGTAATGCAATGATACGCCTTGTCTAGATTCCTGTAATGAAAGGGAAGGTGGCGTCGACATATCGTGAACGTAAAGTCGATAACTCGGTAAAGCCGGTAGTTGCTTTGCGCAGTGTGTCGCGCGTTGCCCGAGACCTAAACTTAAATCATAGACGGTTCTATATCTCGTCTGTGGTTAAACGTTTCCTTTATACCTACATCGAATGTGTAAGTGACCCTCACAAATACAGAGTAAAATCGAAGAGTGGGGTAAAAATGAGAGAGAGAGAGACAAAGAGAATCTCACGCAGAGAGATAAACTAGATTCCTATTTTTCGATAAGATTCTTATATACGTACGAAAGATGATTAACTAATGCGATTTTAACTTAAATTTGTCACATATTTATTAAATTAAATCTTCTAACTTACCTCCAGATTAACACAAGCCATTATTCGCAAAGATAAGGGAATAGTTTCATCGTCGTAAATCGGCACCATCTCCTCCTCCTTTGCCAAGCACAGTCGGCACAGCTCGTTCACATGAATGATTACGTTACTCGTGCTATCACCCTTTTTTCTGCTGTACGTTTTCATTTTGATGTTCTTTAAAATCTTCTACACGTTCGTTACGTAGATATTTCACCTTTAATGTCGAGGAGAAATAGAGTTTTCCCTGGAAAACCCTGGAGAACGAGACTCAGTCACACACAACGGAATCTATAATGGCGGCGGCGTCGGTTGCGGCGGCAGCGACGATTGACCAATGGCGGACATACGGCGCTGTAGTACAGCAAAGATGGAGAATTGTGAATTTTCTACACGCGGGAAGGAGAAAGATGGTTACGTATAAAAGAGAAACTGCGTCGTTTAGGGTCTTCGTCATCGCAAAGTCGGTAAGGCCGGTAACTATTATTGATTTTCTATTCTTCCCAACGGCGGGAAATAATCTTCCATTTGCTATTATAGCGGCATATTCGAATTTTTTTGTATTTAATATTTTCACATTATTATATTTCTTATTTCTTATATTAAGTTGTTAATTACAAGAAATGATTATCAATAATAATAATAAAGATAGCAATAAATGCATTAATTTTTATTATTTCATAATACTGACTAAAGAAATAATGTTTCGCATTGGACTGCATTCGAACAATGGTTTTCGTAGAATATCGACCGTTCAGAGATACGTATTATAAAAACTTTAATATTTTCTTCACTAATATTATTACAAATAATACAAATAGAAATTATTATTACAGTCAATTATATTAATTATGATATAATTTCTATATTTTTAATGTATAGCAATTATAGATACTAATATTAACATTTTCATTATCCGACTCTCTTGGTAAGAAATTAGATTATATATATATATACATAAATTAACTGCTATGTTTTTATTTGTAAAATTGCTTAAATGAACATACTAAACATACGTATTTAATATATTTAATTATTTTTATTTTTCTATTAATAATTTATTTCGTAATATACTATTTTTTTTTATATTAATTAAATTGTTGTCGCGCATTTATAATGATTATAAAAATGATTAAATAAATCTAAAACTATTTCAATTATTATTTTTTTTATTTTTA
>NW_006263645.1:304167-310585 GCF_000469605.1 Apis dorsata | reverse complement strand
AAGAAAATTATATATTATAAAAGATAAATAATTTATTTTTTATAATTTTATATTGTTATTATAATTAAAGAATATAGAATTTATTTTTTGTTTTATTTTAAAAATAATTAACATATTTAAAAATTTCAAATTAATTATCATGAAATTTATTTATTTAATTATAATTATTATTTATTTAAATATAATTAAATTTTTTTTACCCATACTAAAAATTAAATTTTATAATAAATTTTTAAAAAGGATTTTTTTATTATACTTATATGTTTTTTATAATATTGATGCAATCGATTTTTTAGAATTATGAAATATTATAATAGAAGGATTATATTTATTATTTATATCTATTATATTTACTATATCTATAAATTATATTTCATTAATTTTTTGTAATCAAAAATGCAATAATCAAAATGCAAAAATCTTTTATTCATTATATTTTTCCAAATAAAATTTTCTAAAAATATTAATAAGGAAGTATATAGATATCTAAAAATAAGTTTCTGTTTTAACTGTAATATAAATATAAAATTTTTATTATGAGTATATATATGTCACATATATTTAAAATTTATGTATTCATTAATTGAAGCAACAAACAATTCAATATTTAATATTGGATAATTTATATCAAGATAACATTATCATCAGATATAAGTGCATGCTAGGTAATTTTAAAAGAAAATGGTATCCATCGCATCTGCGATGGTAAACAAAGTTTGTTGGAAAGTTGTCAACAATTTAAAAAGAGAGAATTTCAGGAAACGCAAAACAATTTCCTACGTTTGCCAAAAACATTGTTAGATATGAAGATTGGTGGAGAATAAGGGTCGAAAATAACTAACAAGTCAGAAGAGGAAAGGAGAGTGATTCGACGATTCTTCCGATAGAGAGGGGGTGATTCCCATTACTTCTCTTGTGCTTTCGCTTTTCCGTCCAGTGTGTTTCGCCACTGAGGAACCCGCGTGCCTTGCGTTTTAACGCGAAGGTAGGTGCTCGTCATTGTGATCCTCATGCTTCGCATTTTCGTCTTGTAAATCCAGAAATTTCATCAAGTGATTTAAGGGATGATTCATTTGTATAACGATACAACGGAACGAAATTAATTGAAAAAAAATGTGTAAAAGAAAACTAAAAAAATAATACAAATTTTTGCTATAATATGTATTTATAACAAAAAATATATATAGATATACGTGATTTAATTACGATTTAAAATTTATTTAACAATGTATTTCGATGTAACATTATATTTTTTAAAATATATTTGCGATGAGGTTTCATAGTACAAAATAATATATGAATTGTGTTATTAATAAAAATTCTTGGTAATATTAACAATAAACAAAGATTTTATATTCGCATAATTCATACAAATTATACAATGTGATATATAAAAATAGAAAATCATTTAAGTGTATATATTTTACATATTTAACATTTCATTATATCATATATCATTCATTAAATTCATTTCATTAAAAAAACAAAAATATATATATTCAATCACATTTTTTTTTTATTTTTTTCATAATTTTTCATGATTTTTATATAAATAAATGTCAAATGATTTCCGTTTATTTTATTCGAATAAATAGTTTGTTATCATACAATTCGAAGAATATTTAAATATTTGCGTGAAACATATGATAAGAAATATGCTCCGCCTATTCCATTAATTTATCTATATGTTTGGTTTTTTTCTATATTACACGAAAATTTAAAACATCAAGTTTTAAATTTGCTTTCGCTTTATGTTTTATTTGTGCTTTATTTGTTTAAGAATGATTGAATTTTATACTTATTATAAAAAGAAACTGTCGGTAACAAATGATTATGGAATCGACTGAATATATCAACGATTGTATATCCAGTTGCGATACGATACAATTGATTTTTAAAGCGGTCGTTGGTAACTCGTTTTAAACGATTATCGACTATGATATGAATGATATTATTTATGTTAAACGATCAATTCGAATAACGTTTTAATTTTTATTTATTGATATTAAATTATACAATACATAAGTACAATTACTATCAGAAATGCAATTTTATCTATATTGTTTTTATTTATTAAAAACAGAATAAATATCATAATTTTTTTTTTAAATAAAAATCTCAATGTTATTCAATCTCATTTTTTTATAAAATATTTGTGATTTAAAAAAAAATAGTTATAAAAAATCATTACATATAGCATAATTAAAGGTTTTTATGAATATGACATTGTAATACATGTTAAAATAGATAGTGTGTATCTATTTTGTAGTATAAATATATATATATTTATTTAGCAAACAAGGACAAAGTTTCATTTTGAACATTTCTTGTCGCGTTTTCAGAAACATTATTACTATGTAAATATATATAATTAAAGAAATATCGATGTAAACTAAAAAATATGATCGTAAATTTTCAGATACAATGTTAATCAAAATTTTGATATAGATAATTGTTTGAAAAACTGATATGATGTTTTATCTTGCAAATAAAATTTATTTTTAATAAATCTTAATTTTTAATTGCAATTTGTAATATAAACATTGTTTAAATATTAAAAAATATAAAAAAACTTAAATAGATATCGATTACATAAAGAAAACGGAATTGTATAGATTATATATTTCAAAAAAGATTTCTGAAATTAGTTGTCGTCTAAATCTTTTGAAAGGTTTGACTAGTTTCTCAATATATTGTCGAATCTGCAATTCCACTGTAATCTAATACGATCCAGAAGTATCATTAGGTGCTTCAGGTCACGAAGTGAAAAGAGGGAGATGTAGAGATTTTGCGGACGATGTAGATATATTCGGAGGAATTTCGTAGCAAAAATAACTTCGGTAGACTACCGGTGGCTGCCCAGCAGTGACGCGTCAGAGAGAATCCGAAACTTTCATAAGATAAACGTGCGTTTTGCCCATGTACATCTTCGTTTTTCAATTCTTCGCTGTTTTCGTTCGAGTTTCCGGCCATTAATGACGGCGTAACCGAGTTCCAGACTGACAGTTTAACTAGTACGAAGTACTTAAATAGAAACAGTTTATTTACTATTTAAATTTTTAAATTAATTTTATTAATTAATTTAAACATAATTATAGATATAATTTTAAACATTTTCGTTTTAAAAAATAATTTAGATTATTTTTTTTCTTTTCTTTTCTTTTCTTTTTTTATATCTAAAAATTTTTTTCAATAAAAAATATTAAAAACATTTTTTAAAATAGACAATTTTTTTTTAAATAAAAATAATTTTTTAATTACAAATAAAAAAATCTTTATTATTTTGCAGTATAAAAACTTTTAGAATTGTGTTTTAATTCTGTATTATATATATTTGCTTTATTCATTATTGATTTTTCATTTATATTTCAATTATTATGTGTATATTAAAGTAGGAATATGAGATATGCTTTTTATTTTTGATCTAGAATTGAAAATGTCTTCAAATATTAATAAACAAGTTTAATGATAAACAAGTTTTAAATACAATCACAATTTATTTTATTTTATAATAATACATATATGATTTTTATTTAATAAACATAAGCAGTTTTTAATTTTAATTGTTTTAAATTTTTTTTGTTCTTGACTATTGAATGAATCTATGAATCTTGAACTTTATTTTATTATTTACTAATAAGTTTCAAATTTCTTATACATATTACTATCAATTAAACAAGAAAATATTAATGAATAATTATGAATGAACCATTTATAGAAGATTAATGTAATTTTCATTTTATTTATATTTGAATCATTAAAGATTTTACTACTATATATAGATCATATATAGATTATTTTACTATTTTCTTTATCTTATTACTATAAAATGATCTATTTCAAAATGAAAACATTTTTGAATAATAATATTATCGAAAAAATTTAAAATATTACAATAACAAAATATTCATTATAATTATAAATGTTCTCATAATTTTTTATGAAGAAAATATATCTTTGAAACTCCTGAGTTATGATCAATATTATAATATAACTTTTCATTTCGACTAAATTAAAATATAATATATGATTTATTTATTATGACTTCAAATTATATTTCTAAGGAATTTAAAAAGTTTCTATTTTAAATATAAAATCATAGAAGATTATCCGTTTTAAAAATAAACTTTTTATCATTAAACAAATATCAATAACAATATTGGAACATTAACATTTAAAATATTAATATTTACAATTTTTTTTTGTTCTTTCAGTTTTTTTACATGTCAATTTAATTAAATAACATAAATAAAACGTTTTTCAATTTTTAAAAATCATACGTGCCAGTAAATTCAAAATATATCTTATAAATTGAAAGAAGCAAATATAATGCAAATATAATAAGAATTAAAAGTTAATGTATGTGAAAATGTCTGATTACTGCTTTCCTATTTCGTGATTCAGATCCCATTTTCATGTTACGCTCCTGAGTACATTTCTTGGCACGAATTTTCGTACAACCATCATCGGTTTGGATATCAAATATCCAAACATTCGTCGAACGATCCCGAAACATCGTGACGATGATTCGTGACCCACTTTTTGCGTTTGTACTTTACTTCGTTACAATATGCGATCAGTTCGACGATGAATCATCGTTGGCTAATAGTATTTATGTTAGAAGATCGCACGTTCGATCCTCTTCTTATAATTATTCACGTGCCAATCCGCAGTAATGTATCGTCCAATCAGAAATGACTGTAATTCAGTGTTTCCCAATATTTTGTCGAGCAATATTAAATATCTTTTGTAATATTGAAACTATTTGCAACTCTATTTTGTAATATTTAAAATTATTTACGATTCATTTTGCAATATTTAAATTATTTGCAAATAGTCAAATATAAATTATTTGTGAATAGTCCGATATAAATTAAGAAACATTTTGAAAATATAATATTTTTTGATTGAAAAACAAACTATCTTTGAATTAATAATAATATTCAAATATTTAGTTATATTATTGTTATTTGCAAATCTTTATAAATCTCTTGATTTACATTCCAAGTTTAGAATTTTATTACGAAAAATTATTAAAATCAGGAATTGAATAATGTCGAAAATTTTAGTTATTGAGATAAAGATTAAAATTATCAATTAAAATATGTGATTCTTTTCGCGATTTAGATTGAAAACTACTGCCTAGTTAATTACTGTCAAAATTACGACACAAAAGTTGGCATAACATATAAGAGATTCGTAAAATTTTCTAAATTAGTAACCATAAATGTTAAATTAAAGCTTGTTTAGAATGATTTAGTCCAAATCTTGTGTTAGTTTGCCAAACGATAATTATACTTTATGCCTTATTTCTTTCTCCTTAATTTGACCTTATTTATCGAAGCATATCGCAATATATTCATAATATATCGTTTTATCCATACATATACCGTATATATCATTTGAATAACAATTTTGTTATTTAACATAACTATACATACAATAAATGTTAATTATTTCTGTTTTTACTAGTACATTGCTACGAAGGTCATTTGCACATTTTATCACAAGTCAAACTACAAGTTATTTATTATCTATTATTTAAAAAAATAAATTTTGTTCTTTAAGTAGTTATATATAAGATATAAAATAAAATGATTATAATAAAATAAAATGATATATAAAAAAAAATTATAATATGAATCGAAGAATAATTAAAAATTTTTATTTTATTATAAATAATGTCTTAACGGATTGTGAATAACTTGGTTGTTATAATAACAAAATTCCTTATGACATGTTTTATCGTTTTTTATCATATTTTGCATTTAAAAATTATATAATAAAAATTCAATACTTCGTTCCATGATATCAATGATAAAAAAATAATTTTTATATTATTGAAAAAAAAATGCAGAAATTAAAATTTTTATACATAAAATTTTTTATATTATTTATCACTTGTTATTTTTCAGAATTAGAAATTTATACAAAAGCGCAAGTATGTCCGCACAAAGGACAATGTTCGTGAATAAACAGTTCAACTCTCCTATCAATTTGTATTCACCTCAAGCAATACAGGAAGCCTTGGACAGACAAACTCAAGTTTTATCTAATGGCGCAGTTGGGTAAGTCAATTTCCTTATTTTTAAAAATTAATAAACTTAATGACTCATATTATCTATAATTTTATCTACAGTTAATTTTTATGCGGAAATTTGATGTACAATGTAACTTTTAAAATTATTTTTTGTTTATTATTTATAGAAAGAAGTAATTTATTCCAAATTTATTCCAATTTCAAAGTTTAAGTATATAATTTAAATATAAATAAAATTTTCAAGAAACAAATAGATATGTATACTATTTTCATACATTTTTAATATTATTATATTTTTTTGCATTAATAATAATATATTTATATCTTAATATAAATTATAATTATATAATTATATGTATAATATAATTATATTTAACA
>NW_006263645.1:284996-303977 GCF_000469605.1 Apis dorsata | reverse complement strand
TATATATATATATTATAATATAATTATATTTTACATTTAAGAATTGTAATATTAAATATTAACGTAAATTTTATTTTCATAAATTCAATTTATTTATATTATTAAGTTTTTTTTTTTCATTTCTTAGAAAATTTTCTAATTTTGTTTTAAAAAGATAATTGTACTAAAAAGAATTCACAATTTTATAATAATAAAAAGAAACTTTTTGAATAATATCAAATAAAAATAATTCTTTTTTCGCAAAAATCATTCAAGTACGTATATCATTAAAACAGAATTTGTATTAAAATCTAATCTAATTCTTTTAATTTTTTTATTTTTATAATTTTTTTTTCTTGAACATACATACCTTCTCTCCCCCCCCCCTCTCTTTATCAAAATCTAATACAATTTGTTCAATTAATTATCAATTAATTAAAAAATATATTTATGTAGATATGTATTTATGTAGATATAAATTGAATACATTCTTACTTGAATTTTGAAATTTTTTAAGAAACATTTTTAAAAAATATTATTTTAAAATTATTTTTTTAAAGTTACTTAAAAATTAATTTATTTTTAAAATAATATAAATATTTCATGAAGTATATATAATTATTTTCAAAATATTATTTGAAAACTTTCTGTTCCATTATATTATATTATATAAATTCGGAAGTTTGAGTTTAAGAATCAATAGTAAAACTTATTGAGAGAAGCGATTGATATCTGCGACCACTTTGCATCAATGAAAATAGAGGCTGCATCTGATCATTATATATCGTTCGATGGATTTATATCGATTTTCCATCAGTGTGGATGCTGACCGGTTGCAGGTCGATGAATCAGCCTTCTCGTCGTCATTGGCGCGCGAATCGTTATTTTCAGAGGTCCGAATCACACGAGTTAGAAATAAACCCCTCTCAGAGCCTATAGCTATTGCGCAAAATCCACGAACACTGTCGTACTTGACTTAGTTTTGCGTTTGGTGGCCTCGGGGTGTACCGTTCACCACCGGTTTTCGCGTATCAGTTATACGACTTCCCTTCGGTATCGTGCGCCCTTCCCTCGTAACGAAGATGCTCGCTCAGACCAGGTGATCATCCTACATTTCATTCTTTACGATCGCATCTCTATAAAAAGAGTGTTACTAGTCAACAATTTTCATTTATCATTTTATAGTTACTAGAAAAAAGTTTGTGTTACAGTTAGTATTAACGTTATTTTATTTGATATTTGTAATATATTAGCGAATCATTTACTTGCTTTGCTCTTTCGATAAATTTCTTGATTTCAATTTGTAATATTTTTCTTATGGAAAATGTGTAATTTTGTTTAAACAAAAAAATAATTGATTGAATAGAAAAAAAAAATCGATGTAATGCTCTTAATATAACGATTGTTATATTAATAATTGATTCAATTTTTATTTCTAATATTATTGTAAATCATTATGTGAAATGTACATCTATTTTTATAATATCTATATAATACATGTAAATATCAAAATTTTGAACTGCATGAGATTTCAAAAATTTTAAATTTTTATTATCCTTTTATTAAAAGATAAAAATGAATTTATTTTGCTAAAACAAAATAATATTTATAATTAAATTTTATAATAAAAAAAAGAAAAAAGAAATATAGAGAATAGAGAGAATTTTATAATACAATAGAAATTATATTGTTAGAATATAATATAATCAAATGGAAAGTATAATTATAAAAACTTTATAATATTAATAATAATCATTCATGTTATTATTTATAATAACTCATGTTTTTGTGGATTTTTCAGAATTGATTTCAATCAGCTCGCAAAACCAGCAAATTTACAAAATAGTGCGGTTCTACGAATGCTCGAAGAAGAAGAGGCTAGGCAACGAGCTGGTCAAGCTGGTAAATAAATAAAAATCGTTCAATTTTTTTCAGATAAATCGTTTCTTGCTATTGAATGAATTTTTATAATATGTAATATCTATCTTTTAAATAAATAAGCAAATATAAAATAATAAACCGGTAAATAATATTATATAAGTTTAGAGAAACGTCTATTATTCAGTGCAGTGAACTTTCGTAACAAGAAAGTGTAATTATTTTAAATTTATCTTAATAAACGATTTCAAATTCTTTAAAAATAATGAAAAATTTATAGCTATATATGTACAATAAATAAATTCCACAATTTTAAAATATTTTTTAAGAATCTAATTAATTTGATATTAATTCAATGATTCTCTAAATTATCCATTTAATTCTTCAAAAATATTACTGCATCAATATTGACTTAAGATACAAGTGTTCTTCTATCGTTTCACATATTTGGCGAGAAGTCAAAATTAAGACACAAGAAAATATTTTTTTGGTCAGATCGAAGTAAAAACTTAAATATTTTATTAATTCGTATCACTCTGTGAAAGATACATTTACAAATAAAAGACACTTAGACAAATTAGATTTTTTAATGAATTTTTCTCGTTTAAAAATAATATGATTTATTCGCAAGAAACGATTTTAAATTTTAACTGTTACGAAAAGACGACGTATGCATTGTATAAAAGAAAATTAATCAAAAGATTTCAGCCACTGAAGCACGAAGTCGCGCATTAACCTAAATGAAGAAGACTAACAAGAAGCGAATCTTATGCTGCAAGCTGTTAATCATGAGCCAGGGAGACTAATATCACTTTCAGTCAAGCCAGTTTAACGTATCTACGGAGAGGTGAACACTAACAATATCACTTGCACGAAAAGCTTTGAAAGATCCTTTCTTAGATTTTGCTTTCTATCCCTGCTTGATAATTTGATCATAGTATCATATCGCGTTGATCCAAATTTAATAACAAATAAGGATATGATCATTCTGTGTTAATTTTGAATGATGGTTCTTTTTGCTCTTTTAATAGCAAAAAGAATTTCATTTAATTATCATAATTATTTTCATGATTAAAAAAAGTTAAATTCCTTTTCTTTCTTCTAATAACATTTAATAATCTCTATAAAATGTTTTAAAATCAATATATATGTGATCTCTAAACTCATAAATATTAATTTTTGCATTTAAATATATTAAAATAAAGATATATTTTTTTTTTGTTCTTTTAAAATAAAATTTTTAAATTTAATAGAAAAATATATTAAATATTTTAATATACAAAGTTAAACTATCATTATTTTCTTATTATTTAAATCTTTGATATTTAAAATGTTAAAAAACTTAATACCAATACAACAAAATATCTTGATCTTTGATTAATATATTTGGATAACAACATATGATATGATTATTAATAGAAAATAAGATATCATTCTTTAAATATAGTTAAATAGTTAAACGAAGTGTCATTCTTTAAAACTGATACTCGTTAAATTTATAACATCACTTCACTTCTTTATACTAATCCCCAGGTATTGGCCAGTTACCAAAAATTCACCAAAATCGGTGGTTAGAATGATCTGCGATAATGAAAGGTATAGGTGACTTCGGGATAGCATCAGTTGTTGGCGAGTATTCGTTTTGGCAATGTCGTTTCCTTCTTCTTTGATTTCTTCTTTGTATTTGACTAAATGAATTTCTTGTAGAAAAACGTGTAATTCTTGTAGAATAACGGTACGTTTTGTGAAGAATATTTGTTCCAATTGCTAGTTGCCAGTGAAAGTTTAATATGTAATGTTCGGCGTGTGTATATGATTTATAAATCATGATTTCGTATGAGTGATGCAATTTTTGTGGTTTTATTGTGTCAGGAATTTAGCATATTATAAACTGTGATTTGTGCAATGTTCATTGAGTGCGCGAGAAATTGCATTTTTACAATTTTTTTTAACATATTACATATACAAGTAATTATATTTCAGACTATTTTGAAATAAAAATAATATGAAAAGAATTGATATTTTTTATTAACAAAAGTTTATTTTATAAAGTTTGTATTAAAACTTTATATACATACAAGTCTTTATATGTATGTATTTGTTTTATGAAAATACACGAAACTTTTAGATTAAAGTTTCTAGAAATTAGTATAACAACTTAATATTAGTTCAAGTGTGATACAATACAGAGATATTATATACATTTAAAATATAATAGTTTTTATTAAAATTATATTCATATAGAAATAAATTATATTTTTGAATTTTATAAAGATTTATACACAAAAAGACAATTATAAAATTGAAAATTAAACAAATTTTTTATTATATTTACAATTAGTTTTTTAATAGAATTTCAATTAAAATTGCTTTATCGTATTGAAATAAATAATATATTTAAAATATTTAATATATTAAATATTTATAATGTGTTATCCAAAATTTTAAAATTTTATAATCTATCAATGCCATATTATTGAAATATATACAAAATGGAGACAAGGATCTTTTAACGTGTTAATCATCTATTGAAATCTTAAATTATTTAAATATATAAGAGACTCATTAATAACAAATTAATTTCTATTCCTTAAAATATATTTTTGTATTCGTGTTTTTGATATTTAATATTCAAGGCTCCAAAACCAAAGATCCTAAGAATATTACAAGGTCAAGACGAAATTGTGAAAATTCTTCGGTAATAATCGCGCAAATATAAACTTGGCCGGTATCACATTGCGGTATAGAATAATAATTCGTTTTATTGACGCAATAACTACTCTTTTCCACGGTTCTTTTTATCAAACACGAGGAATGAAATTTGATCCAACATTTCTAGCCAAGTGCGACGATATAAATATGAGATACGATGAAAAGTAATTGAGAAAAGTTGATGAGAATTTGTATCGAATTTATTATCGATATAATTAACAAGAATTTATTATATAATATATAAAATATAATATAATAAATTATTTAATTTACTTTTAAAATTGACATATTATATATTATAACAGACACATTCGTAAAAATATTAAAAAAAAGTAAATTATATATATGAATATAAATACATTGCTTTCTTGTGCACATTTTTGTAACTAATATAAAATTCACAATATATATCTATATATATTGATTTAATGAATTTTTCAATTTGTGTATTATAATAACGATTATTTGATAAAAGTTATTTGAATTATTTTCAGGTCTCAAGCGCGTAGCTTGGCCACCACCTCCGGAAGATCAAGATTTCGACTTTGTAGAGCAAGGACCTATACAAGCGAAGGTAAATTTTACAATTTTTAAAAATCGTATTGAAATATAGATACATATGCTTAATAATACTAAATAGAATGATTACGTACATCTGTTTATAATATGAATTATATCCTTAAATCATAATTATCGAATTTTGTAGAATTTTTAAACGCGATTTCAATTCAACTTTTTGTCGATGTTTATTGTAATGAATGCGATTAGATTTCTGCATTTTTGTCCGAATTACGTGTGATATTTGTCTTATTTTTTTTTTTTTACATTTTTTTTTTTGTTGTTTATTCGTATATCTGTTATGCAAATGTTCCCTTTTTTTTCTTTCTTTTTTCTTAATGAATACATGTATGTACATATTTCCTTTCGTGCTTGCTGTGAAATCGTAATTAGATAAATCTAGAACGATACTGTGAAATCATTGATTTCAAGAAATTTAAAATTTATCTATAAAAATGTAAATTTTAAACAATAAATAATATTATATAAATACATATAACTCGGGTTTGAATTGGATTGAAAAGGATATCTTTGAAGTAATGAAATATATATTCTAATTATTTTAAATATTTAAAAATATTTAATAAAATCTTATATTAAATTAAATAATTTAATTATTTAAATTCTTTGTATGCGACATTTTTACTGCTATATAAAATTAAAGTTTAAATAAAATTAAAAATAATAATGTGAAAAACATTACTTATAAAATATTGAAAAAATTAGTATTTAAGATGTAAAAATTAATAGAAACAGAACATAGTAGATATTAATGAAAATAAAATTTATTTATTTTGTATTATGTATGATTTATTAAATAAATTATTGATAAAATATATTTTTTAATGCAATAACAACATCATAAAACAAACATATAAAATTTAATAGAATTTATTCATAATTTTATAATCATTTTTAAAGATAAATAATGAAAATTACGAATATATATAAACAAGAAAATGGAAAATAGAAACAAGTTTTAAAATAACTTATTTATTATTTTTTATTTTTTATCTTTTTTCTTTTGTAAAAATAATATTTTATAGTTATCGCATAGCATTTCTCAAATACATTTAAATATTATTTCGAATCAACCGTGATCTTACACTGTGCAACTATATACAAATGTTTGAGAAACATAATACAGTCTCGTTCTAGGATTTCGTGCACGTTGCTGATTCGTACATCCGTAAAATATTAATACGTATTGTAAATGCACACTTTACGACGCGGTTGACTACACCACTGTGGTTGTCGAGGCGGATATCCCGAAATAATAAATTCCTCCAACGAAAAATCTTCGAATGTTTCGCACAAAACAATTCAAAAGGATGATCAAAAAGTAATCACTGTTCGACACAGAAATACCTACAAAATACCTACAAAAGCCTTTGTTTTTCCCTTTTATTCTCCCTTCGAAAGACCCGTGGAATCGGTGATCTCGCCTCGTACCAGAGCAGTCCCTCATCAGGTTCATCACCTCAGCCGCCCTCAACGATAGCTCGTTCCTCGACTCGGAGTGCTATACCATCCTCTCCATCCCCGGTTAGTCCTGGTGGAACACTGCGACAACCGTCATATTTCCAATCAACGCCAAAGGGTTGGCATCCGGTTACACCACCGGCAACTTCACCGCAACAATCGATTCAACCAAATTGGTACAATCAACAGCAACAACAGAATCAGCAATTTCAAGTAAGTAATCGAAACATAGATGTCGACTTATGTCAAAATATATATTGATATATATTGTATATTAATAATTGAAATAAATGTGAAAGAACGAAATGAAAATGTGGGATAAAATTTTCTTTTATTAAACTTCGTTTTTTATAAAAATAATAAAATATTTCATAAATGATATCATCATTTAAAAATAAGATTATATAAAAATTAATTATATAAATTAAAAGTGGTATGTTAAAAAAATTTTCTTTTATTAAACTTCTATTAAACTACAAATAGAGAAAGAAAAAAAATGAATATAATAAAAATTATAAATATAAGATTAAACTTATTAAAATGATTTTAATTTTAAAAAGTCGACACCTATGTACAATTGATAAATTCAACAGGTGGCTTCAAAGAAGATATGCGCGAAGGAACTTATTAACACCTTTCTCCTCTACTCTGGAAACAAACGTGTAGTCAACGGCTGTTAATTTCAAAATGTATCTCTTTCAGATATTTAATACATTGATCTGTCATGATTTGTTATATTACAATTATATATAATTTATAGGATTAATCTGATCGCATATTACTAATTGCAGCAGCACTCTCAAGATTATACTTCTCTACGATCGATACAAAATCAAGCTCCTACGACATTTGAAGCACCACCATCCACAATCATACTTCGCCCAGAGCCTCCAATTTCACAGGTATAATATTATACGAATATTATATGTATTTCTAATTTTTCTGTATGAAAGAGAACAAAAGAATAATCATTTTATAAAAAATATCTTTTAGATTAAAAATTCTTTTTTATTACTAATTGTATACAAGAAAAACATTTGATAAATATATTTCGCTATTAATTTTATTTATTTAAAAAACTTTGTTTCATTATTAATATTATTCATTCGAGTTATCGAAATTTAATGGGATATTAATCCTGATTTTAAAAATTGGTAATAGTAAACGTAATTAATTTTTTAATAATGTAATGAAATTATAAAAAATTCAAAAGATGATTTAAAAAATAATCATATATCTTATTCTTTATTGATTATATTATATTAATAATTATATTATAATTATATTAATAATCATTTTTTTTATCAATTATTTATATTTTATATAGAGTGTTCGAAATGGAAAAAATAATTTAAAGTGTGATATTTTAAAAATTAAAACAATATATAGTTATGATAATATACATTTATAAATAATTTAATATTATTTTAGGCACCAGCGCCAGTTTATCAAGCACAACCTGCTGCAACTAAGGCTCCCATAAGTGGAAATATGAGAGGAGATCTGAAGTGGCCGCCACCATCAGTTAAAGCTCAAACAGAAGCTGAAAACAGAGCTAGAATGGAATTGGCAAAAGGTCCTGCTTTTAGGCCTCGTAGGGTGCAGAAGGATTATTCCGGATTTTTCGCTCAACATGCTTTGAATAATACATATCCAGGTTATCGAGCTCCACCAGGCACTCAATATTTTACTCCTTCTTATCATCATTAGCAAATTTATTCAAAAATTATTTACTTTTCTCGTAATTTTATCCTGAGCTCGATTTTTATAACTTTTGCGAGAACCATGATGCATATTTTATTCGAATGCTGCAAAAATTCTTTTAAATTTTAAACAAAAAAATAAAATCACTCAGGATCATTCTCATTGAATTTCGAAATTTGTGCATTGAAAAAAAGAACCAAAAATATAAATATAAATATAAATATAAAAATAATTCAATGTTTGGTTAATATATATGTTTCGATTTATTTTTTTATATATAAGACTTAGAACTGTACACGTATAACTTATACGTGTTTTGCTCTTCCAGTTCTTAGTTTAAAATAATAGAATTTTCGCAAGATATACAAAAGGTTCTTAAAATGTATTCTTAAAATGTATCCAAATTTCGAATTTCAATATATTTTGTATATATTGAGACTGATGGAACATTGGCTTTTTATTGCCATGACTTATACTCTCATATTTGAACAATAACTGAAAATAACAATAATATATATTTTAAAAATATTTATCATATTCTTTTCCGTCTTTCTCTTTTAAATATGAATAAAAATTAATGCTTTCAGCAGTACACTGTTATTTTCCATAAAATAATCACAATTAAGTCAAATACGTATTTCTATAGAATATTATCATTGATAAAAAATCTTTTAATTCAGATTTCGACGACTAACGAACTCAATATTAGAATAAATCGAATAAAATACGAAAAATATTAATGAATAAATCATTAATATCGAAAATATTTGAAAAGAAATTGACCATGTGTCTATTAAACGAATAACGAAACTTTTTAATAATGTAATATATCGATGTGTATAAATAAAAGATATTTACAAATAACATTATTAAATATAATTTTTCTTTTTTTAATAAAATTTATTTCAAGATATAACATGAATATAAGATAAAATTTTTTTATTTCACAAATATGTTTTTGTTATATTGGTTTTGCTTTGTCAAATGTGTTTATTTACTAACAATGTATAAATTGTTTTATACAATTTATAGAATGACATCCAGTTTTGGAATAAATCATATTTTTATTTATTTATTATGTTTATTCTAAAGTAAAGCAATAAATTATTTAAATAAATTTTAATAATAATTTTCATTTTTTTATAATTTAAATAAGCTTTTGTCATGTACAGTAGAATAACTTCTTAACACTGTTGTGCAAGTTTTTTTTATCAAATAATTAGTACAATTAAAATAATTTAATTGTATTTTTAATTTTTAAAAATTAAACTATTAACAAATATTTTTTACATATTTACTAATAATTTTCCCTGAGTTCATCTCTTTTTTGAAATCTAAATATAATATAATAATTTTAAATACTATTTTATTTAAAATAAAGCATTAATAAAATTATAAAATTAAAAATTTAGTAAATCCTATTTGAATAATATTTAAATAACATAATATAACATTTGCATGTTATTTTTTGAACCAGTTGCTTACATTTTGAAATATATATCTATTCCTTGTACAATCATGATTACAAAATATTATTAATTAGATTTAGATTAAATAAATTGTAGAAAAATAGAATAACAATAATGTAAATTTTTCTATTTAACCACTCAGATATATAGCCTCTAAAAAAAGATATAGAATGATTTATAATTTTTCAATATAAATAAAATTTCAATTTAAGCCTGAGATAAAGTTATATATGGCATGATTACAATAGTAAGTTTATACTAATGAAAAGCCATGAGTTTGTTGAATTGCTTGTAATAATTTATATCGTAATCTTTCTCGAGTTTGATATCGAGGAAGATCAAGTAAATTAAAACATGTATGAGCAACAGGTAATAAACGTTCATCATTCATTGGTTGTATTGTAATCTAAAATAAAAAATATTATAATACTACATTAAACAATATGAAATGAAACATACGAAACAACTTACTTTGATTGCTTTCATGCCTTGTATAGGTATTCTATCACTTCCTGTTAAAAATAGTAAGAATTTTTTCTTTTCTTCCAACGGAAGTTCACGAAATACTTGCCAAAATAATACAATAGTAGGATTATCTTTTGTATATCCTTCTTTATATGCTGCATTCTTTTCTAACTCTTCCCAATCATAATCTTCATTTCCTACTACTACAGCCATAAGTTCATAACTATGAAATAATTCCAATACACGACCGCCGCAAACTTTATGAAAACCTTTATAAAATGCTTGAAAATGAAGATCTACAGATTTATTTAATGTATAATCTACGTATAAATCAACAAATTGTTTTCTGTAAACAAAAATAATTTCATTAAAATATAAAATTTAAAATAAGAACATAAAACAAAGAATTAAAAAAAAAAATATGCATACTTATTTTTCCATGTAACAGGAACTTTACTACCATCAGGTATGAGTTCATATATTTTCTTTTCACCAAATACTTCTCTAACTATTTCAAAATGTAAACCAAAAACTTCTTCAAAATCTGCTTCTTCATAATCTAATATATTTTGCATACTTCTAAAATAATATTAATTATATTGAATGATTATTAAAAATATTATATATTATAACAAAATTTATTTTATAAATTTATTTTAAATTAAGAAAGAAAGATATAATAAAGTATAAAATATAATATAAAGATATTTATGATTAAAATATAATTTACTTGGCAAGTACTGGTGACATATCTTTCATATCAATTAAACCAACTGGTTCATGTAACAATTTCTTATATAAAGCTAATGGAAATGGCAAATCAATAATAATAAAATTATAGATAACTAGTCCACAAAGAATTCCAATTAAAAAATACATATTTTCATCTTCAAGTGAATCTTCACTAAACCATATAATTCTAGTTTCTTCATATTGTTTAAACATGCCATATTTAGGATCTAAAATTTCCCTTAGTAATAGCATAAAGAATTCTTTTTTAACTCCACCTGCATCTTCTGCTTCTTCACCATGAAATTTTACCTTTATAAATTAACTTTATGAGTTGTGTTTTACAAATAAAATATTTAATGGAATAAAATTATGTACTAATACTCACTCGAAGAGGCTTTTTTAAATCACTAGAATTATATTGTGACAATTCTCGCAAAGTATCAGCAACAATATTTTCCCGCGAAACATTCAATATTACAAATTGATTATGATGTGGTATAGAAAATGGATCAAAAAACATTTGATTCATTACAGCTAGAGTTGCTGCCTCATTCATTGCTGATTGCATCTAATATAGATAAGCAAATTTAATATAAAAAATATATAAATTTATTTAATATAAATTTCTATTTTACCTGAATAGCTTGATCTGTTTCAAGAAGTATAATTTTAGCATTTGCATCAAGAAGAAAAGGATAATTACAGAATACTTTTTGACACTGAAAAAAAATTGTAATTGTGTAAATAAATTATAAATATTTGATTAAAAGAATTTTTAGAAGATTGCATCAAAAGTTTAATAAGAAAATATTATAATAAAAAATTAAGAAAATTAAGAAAATTATATGCATAACGTACAGAAAAAGATTCTTTTTCTGAAATCCATTTTATATAATCAGTTCTTATATCTATAAGTTCTATTAATTCTGGTAAATGAAATGTAGAATAAGGTACTTTATTGCCTTCATCGCCTTCGTTATTCAATTTATTTAATAAATGTAAAGAATCTAAGATAACTTGCAATGTCACATCCCATGATACAGCCTATATAAAGATTTTTAAGATATATTAATTATTTATTTTTATAATAATAAAATAAATAACTCTTGAATATTACCTTATTTGATTTAAATTGTTTTACATAATGTAAAACGACTGATTTATGAACTCTAACTAATCTCTCAAAATAATGGGGTGGTGTCTTAAGCCACCAACTTGTAACAGTTTTAAGAATCTCTGGCTTTAACGCTAAAACAGCTTTGCAGAATGGTTTATGCAATGAATTACAATTAAGAGGATTTACAAAACCATGATATAAAGGTAATATTAAATAGATTCTTAAAGATTCCGTACAAATTATTTTAGATGATAAATTAACAAAAGAAGGAATCAAACTGTCTGTTATGCAAGTAAATATCTGAGAAAAGAATAATAAATTTGTTGTAATTTCAAACATAATAATATTTCATAAAATCTATATTTCTTATACCAATTCTATATTTATATACCAATTCTTGAATTGTTTTGTTATCCAACTCTCTAATAATTCCAAATAATCTACTAGCTTGATCAAGATCCACCCCATGATGCTTACTTGAACATCCATAATGAGCATCATTTTTAAGTAAGAATGATCCAGTTATACAGGACAAACTTTTAAATACAGTTTCTAAATATCTATAAGTATATTAATTCATAAAATTTATAATTTATATTACTATTTGTATATAAAAAAAAGCAAAATCATAATTTTTTATTATCAGTTGAAAAAAGAAATTTAAAAAAATTCAATAAATTCTACACATCTAAAATAGCTTTAAGTACTAACTTTTCTACTCACGTCATAAGTTCATGATCAATAGATGAATTTGGCGGAACTCGTTGACATGCCATTAGTTGATCTTCAATTATTGTAAGAATTTGAGAAGTGCTTTCTAGTATTCTACAGTCATCTGGTTTTACAATATCCTGAAAGCAATTGAATATATATATATGTATATATATGTATATATGTATATATATATGTATATATATACATATATATATACACACACACGCATACACATACACACTACTATCATTAATAAATTACATTCATATGTATTTTATTATTTCTAATTGTAAGAAAATATTTACATTCTGTGAAATTACTGTGGCAAAACAATGATCTCCACCAGTGAAAATATGTTTAACAACATAACCAATTGTACGAGAATTGAATTGCTTATTAACGTCTATTATTGTTGAACCATTTGGTGCAATCCATGGACCATGTACTACTTGTGGAGTTGTTACACTTCGAGTTGAATGATTACCTAATTGTCCTGCACCACCTAAACCCCATGCATAAACTCTACCTCTTGATGGTACTAATGCCAAAGTATGTCTTTTACCACATGAAATCTTAAAATTAAATTGAATAATATAAACATATTATATTAATAGATACAAGATATAAAACTATTTTTTTGTATAACATACTTGTGTAACTGTGCTACCCATAAGTTCCATCACTTGACGAGGTAAAATTTCATTACTATTGCTTCCATGTCCTAATTGACCATACATTCCAGCACCACATGTAAATACTCCACCATCCTAATTTAAATGTTAAATGATATTATTAATATTATTAATAATATTATATTTTCAACAATAATATTGATAAAATTATTTTTCAACAACTGAAAACACTTACTACTGTTAAAAATACAGAAAATTCTTCTCCACAAGCTGCATAACATATTTTTGCATTTTGTAATGTTTGTAACTGACATGGTAAATTTCTATCTTGTGTGTCATTTAATCCTAATTGACCAAATGTATTTTTTCCCCATCCAAATACAGCTCCTATAGTAAAATTTAATTATTTTCATTATTATAAAAATGATTTTTTATATGTTTCATATCTTTATAATACCTGATTTTGATATAGCTATGCTATGATATCCTCCACAGGCAATAAAGGCAATAGGAATTCCAATAAAGGCACTGATAAATTTGGGCTTTATTTCATATTTAGTATCAGTACCTAAACCAAGCTGCCCTTCACTGTTAGAACCCCAACTATATAATTCTCCATTATTTGTTAATGCAAATGCATGTTTCATTCCACAAGCTATCTGTACCACTACACTTGTTCCTAAGGTTTTTACCATACGTGGTGAAGATTCCATAAAATTTTTAGAATTTAAACCTATAATAAAGTTAGTATAGTAAAGTTATAAAATATAAACATAAAAAAATAATAAATAGGAACTTTTAAATACAATATCTATAAATAACTTTTTAATATTTACAAATAATATTACCTAGTTGGCCTTCTGTATTAGATCCCCAACTAAATAATTGTCCCCATTCATTTATTGCTAAAGTATGATATGCTCCACAAGCTGCTTTTTTGAATACAAATGCATCCAATCCAGGTATCAATTCTAAATATAGAATTAATTCAATTTAATATAAATCTAATTTGATTATTTATATTTTTTACTTACGTAATCTTTTTCTTCCTTTTTCATGACCAAGTTGTCCATAATCATTATTCCCACATGAATATATTTCACCAATTTGAGTAATAACTACTGTATAATTTTCACCACATGCAACTATAAAGAAAAATTATTTAAAAATAAATAATAATATATATATATATATATAATAAAATATAAATAAATATAAATAAATATATGATTCTATAAATTTACTTTGCTGTATTTCTGCAGCTTTTTTAAAATCAAGTTCACGGGGAATCAAAATATTTTCATCTTCTATACCACCCAAACCTAATTCCCCATGTATAGTACTACCCCAACAAAACATATCTTTTTTTTTATGTAAAGGATCCACTGCTATAACAGGCTCGCTGGCCAAACGTCGCTTTTTATTCCAGTTTGCCTACACAAATAATAATATAAAATAGATTTCTTTTTTTATTTAATATTTGTATTTTTTATATATATTACAATCTATGTAAATAATAAATAATAAATAATAAATAATTATTTATATATATTCTTTTTATACTCAAAAGATAATTTTTTCAATTATTTTAATATCTTATTAAACTAATTTTTTTATATTATATAATTAATAAAAATTTCATTATAATATTATGTATAATAATTAAACCAAAATTAAATAAATTATATTATGATTAAATCAATTATCTTTTATTATTACGTATTATATTATTATATGTAATAGAAATTATATTATTTACATTATATGCTATAATTTATTTTATTTTATTCATACATAATATGAAATATAGAAATATAGAAATTTAAAAAAAAAATGAAACTGAATTTGATAAATTCAAAATAAATGATATGCATGCTTATATATACATACTTTTTGTAATATTATATTGCAAATAATAAAAAAGTAATAATTAATGTTTATGATAATATTTGGGAGAAAACAGATATCAGTAACTAACCATATTTTTCTATTTCTCTCATACTGAAAGCATCAGAAGTGTGGATGGGATATGCTATTTATGAAAAACATGTGGTACATCCTAAAAATAACACATTCTCTTTTAAATTCTCTTATTTTTTCTTATTTAAAACTTTAAATACACAATATTTATAATAAAAACATTATTTTGATATTATCATATTTCTTTAAAAAAGATATATGTCATTATCATCATTTAAAATTTTGTTTTGATTTAGAGTAAAAAGATGAATAAAATTAAATTATATATAAAATTCAATTTAGAGATAAATATTTCAATTTATCGTCTTTAACTGAAATCTGAAAAAATTTAATTTGCATTAAAGATGATTGTGCAAATATATATTAAGTTAAAATCAATATTACATTAAACTTTATTGTACCTGTTTTTCTTGTCATAAGCAGAATTTTATCAAATTAGGTTAAGAGAAATGAAAGATATTTGATATTAAATAGTTTAGATTATGATGGTATTTAATGGATTTAAAAAATAACAAATTAAAAATGAAGGAATGAACAAGAAAGTGAAATGCAGCAAATTTCACTTGTAAGTCAATAAGAATTTATTTTTATAGTAAAATGATATATCACTATTACAATTTTACTATCATAATTTTACCATTTACTTACATTTCTTGTGAATACAGTGTTTCAACACTTAAATATAAATACTAGAAACTTAGAATGTACTATAATTTACTTGTAAATGTAAAAAAAAAATCTTCATTCTTACGAACATTCATTACCATAAGATCACAATTTTAAGAATGACAAAATTTGACATACAATATCAAAACAGAGCATTAAATTTATGAAATAATAATAAAATTTATATAAGAATATTCATTTGATATAAAAGAGATAATAAAGAATGAATAATGATATTTTTGGATTAATAAAAATACAAAAAAATATTTATATATTATATTTAAAAACAACAATTACATAGTAATTTTATATTTTTTACTTTACAAATATAAATGTATATAATTTAACATTAATTATTTTTATATAAATCATTTTTTATAAATATTAAAATAAAAGCAAATAAATTATAAAATTTTATATATACATGATAGAATTTATATTTATAAAATATTATAATTTAATTTTAAATATGAAGAATATATATATTCTTTCTGTTATGATCTAGTAAATTTTAATAAAAAAATTTAGAAATTGAAAAAATTATAATATATTAAAATTAAAAGTAAATAATTTAAAGAAAAATAAAATACAAATATTAAATGATAAATGATAAATGATAATATGATAAAATTATTAAAAAACTTAGGAAAAAAATATAATATATTCTTTGATTGTATTTAGTATTGAATTACTATTTTATAGTGGATTGTTTCATCTATCTTGTATACATAGTTCATGATTTATCCCTCCTTTTTAAGAAAATTAAGCGAGCGGGTGGGCAGGCGGCAGCCATATTATCAGTGAGGTGTCAGTATTGTCCGAACGTGACGAGATTTTTGGGTGTGGATCGTACAATTTCCTGTCATTTTCTTTAACGGGCATAGTGCAAGTGCAAGTGCCACTGGCCTACTGTGAATGTGTGGCACATGTATCGTAGAATTTATATCTCATAATCACAATAATGTAAGTTTTATATACTGAATTCTAATTCAGTATATTAAGTAGATTTTATATAAATTTTAGAATAGATTGTTTTTTAATTGTCTTCAAAATATCACATATTTTAATAATAGTATTTTTATAATAATAGATATATTTACTTTTAATTATTTTTTGAAAATTTTTTGCTTTTTGCTACTAATTATATATATAGGTTATTTCTTTAAATTATTTATCTGATAATAGCCTTGAATAATTTCTAATATGAATACATTTCTCATTCATGACTGACATTTCAATTTTACGTATTATATTTATATAATAGTTTTGCAAACATATTTGCCTTATAATTTTATTTATTGAAGGTGACATACCACATCCCAACCTTTTTTTCGTATGAAGGACCATGCAGTAAACACGTCATGAAAATAAAGATTCTGTAAATGTAGATAAATAATTATTCATTATAGAATAAAATATTCAAGTAATTCAATGTTGCAATTACCGATATAAATGCTATCATAGTTTCAATATAATATATACTTAATCTCATATATTGTTTAGCAATCATTTTTTCCGTTAAAGTAAAATGAGAATATAGAGATAGAATATAGAAGCTTACGTTTCTGTTAATCCTACGCATTTCTAGCTAACCTCAGCAATTAACTACTTTACACAATATATAAGTATGCAAAAGTTTTTTTCCTATAAATTTTTTTTTTATTAATTAATATTTTGGTATTTATTTAAAATTTGATTTGTATATTATATTAGTATACATATAAAATTATTTTAATTTTACGTAAATTATGACAAATGTATTTAATGTTTATGAAATAAAGGTATATAACCTTTGTATAAATTACTATTTACTATATATATTACTATAAATTACTATATATATATTACTAAAATTGTATATATTTTGCGTTAATGAGCAACCTTGAAAGTGATTTCATTTTTCACCATAATATTTTCCTTGTATTCATCATTTTATGTGAATGTTTTAATGTATGATATATAAGATTTTTATATTTTTAAAAAATTTTTTTTTCATACAAATATTTTAAATTTGATCATACACATTCAATTATTATTTTTTGTAAAATTACGCTTAAAGTTAAAATAAAAATATTAAATTTGTGCAATATTCACGAAAGCTGCTTTAACCATTCACATAAACAGAGATTTTGGGATGAGTATTTTGGACTTCGAACGCAGTAGTCGGAAATGGAAACTTTATTAATAGATACTTTCTATCTCTATGTTTCGTGAAAAGTTGAACATATACATCGTGCAGAGCTTTTTTACCGATATTAACAAAAAATTAGGAGATATCAATAGTTCAACGAACGTAGTAGTCCTAGATAAAAGGGGAATGCTAGACACAGTGCGCAGGCACTCCTTGCTGCGAGCGGATGTCGGTCACGCGGATTTACATTGTAACCTGTCTCTTCTTCCAATATGGAGACGTGTATGCAGTTCTGTGAATGTGCTACTTCTTTTTTTTGTTGACAAGGATTTTGCAGTAAATTCTAATTAACCAGTTGTGAAAATTTAATTTTTAGTAATGATTTTATTATTTTTTACTATTATCAATAATTGCCATTAATTTGCAAGTAGTTAAATATCTATTAAATATATATTTTATGTAAAAAATTTTATGTAAAAAATATTGTAAAAATATTATTGAAAATAATCATTTTATAAAAAAAATAAAAATAAATTTTAAAAACAATATTTAAAAAATATATAAAAATATTTGATATTTTCTCAAATATAGTATTTATAGTTTATAATATTTTGGAACATTTTTTTTTAGTTTTTTCAATTTTATTTTTTCTTGGTATTGATCTAATATTTTAGAATTTATTATTAATATATATTTTATTATATAATTACAATTAATTTTTGTTACAGATTGATTATATTTTCGTTGTTTGACACGAAAAAA